>NW_024081139.1:1326018-1441164 GCF_003009895.1 Hyaena hyaena | reverse complement strand
AGGTTTCCAATGGCTTCAGATCTTTTCTGTGTGATGTATGGGCGCGAGTGCAAGTACGGAGCTCCTTACTTCTCCGCCATCTTGCCCTCTCCTTCTTAGTCCCCTTATTTTAAACACCATGACACAACTTATCTTGGTCTTTCCAGTTTCAAAAATATCACTTAAGCTAGTTATTTAATTGGACGCCTGGGTGGCTCTGTCAGTTACGCAGCCAACTTCGGCTCAGGTCATGATCTCACAGTTTGTGGGTTTGAGCCCTGCATCAGGCTGTGCTGACAGCTCAGAGCTTGGAGTCTGCTTTGGATTCGGTGTCTCTGTCTCTGCCCCTCCCTCACTCATGTTCCGTCTGTCTGTCTCTGTCTCTTTCTCAAAAAAAAAAAAAAATTAATTAATTAAAAAAATAAAAACTAAGCTAATTCTTTAATAAAACTGGAAACCTTTTGCTTCTTCTGACGAAAGAATGGATTTACTTCTCATGTACATCAAATAATGAAAATTGCACAAATGCTAGAGGCTGCAAAGCCATCAACTTTCTGCTTAAGCCACACAAAACATACATTTTTAAAGAGGCAGACATGTATTTGTATAGGCATTTGTGAATTAAGTGCCAAAAGACGTTCTGTGCCAAACTATAGTCACCTCTTTCACCTGAGGGAAATCCATAGAAGTTAATACATCAGGTTTTGTCAGAGTTACATATTTCACTTAACCATAGTGTATTTTGTAGTTACTAGAAAATATGTTCCTTTTTGTTGGTGGTGGTATTTTTTATTGATGTATAGTTTACATAGAATGTAAGTCATTCTTTTTGCATTTTGAAAAATGGATCGCAATCAAGATACAGTACAATTTCACTCATTCTCCCAAATTCACTTATGTCTCTTTTGTCATTATCTTTTCTCCTACGCATTATCGTACTTAGTCCCTGACATACAAAACCTCTGACTGCATTGTTTTCCATCCCTATAGTTTGCCACTTTCAGAATGTCACACAGACAGAACTAGACACTATGTAACTCTCTGAGTTGGCTGAGCAAATTCTTTTTACCTAGCATAATGCCTTTGCGATTCACCAGCACTGCTGTGTGTATCAGAAGTGTATTCCTTTAAAAGGCTAAGTAGTATTCCCCTGATGGATGTACAACTGAAGGTCACGAAACTTGTGCTAAATTTGGCAATTAGATAAAACTGCTATAAATACAGTATTTATTTTATTCTTTCCGTATTCTTAAATCCCATTTAAAGTGCGGATAAATTCATGGAAATGGGAATGGTATAACAATGCGTTCTTGTCAAAGCATTAAATATATTTTTGGAGAGATGTTTTCTTGACAAGGCAATATATTACTTTTGATCAAGATAGAGGTAACTATTTCTTTGTCATCTAGGAATTCTTTACCACTGAGGTTTAGGCCTAGAGTATAATCCTCATCCATTTGGGACTTCATCGTCCTCAGTGTACATGTATATAAATTATTAAAACATGGAGTAGTGCGTCTTCCTTTATCTTTGTGTTACTTTTGCTTCAGTCAGTTGCTATAATTAGCATGTGTTAGTGTTCTAATTTATAGACATTTATCAAAATTAAGATTTTAAATTGTTCTCTGGGGAAATATCAGCTTACTATCCCTCCACCTATAGCTCTTCTCCCTGCAGCAAATTCATGATTAATCAAGGAAATGTTCTTAATAACTGTCTGTCTTTGATTATTTAAGGACTCCCCTACCTAGAGACACAGTATGAACTAGATGTCCTTTCACATTCTTTTTGACTCTGCACATATGCTTATGTTCATGTATTTATTCATCCACGTTAAATTATATCAAACTGTATGACACATTTTAGCCCCAAATATTAATATTGTTCTTCCATATAACTCTTTCTCTGTAGAACTAGAGAATATTTTACAATGGAGTCAAGTGAATGACAGACTTTCAAGAAGACTCAATTAGAAAATTCTTATGAATTCATATATGCACAAATTGAGAATCCTTCATACATATATATGTATACATATATGTACAATTGAGGCAGAAATAAAGATGATGTGAGAAAATAACGAAGCTACTTACCATTTTAAAGCAATATTGTTTGCTAATCTAAAATACCATATTTATAACTATTCAATTCCTCCTGGATCTTATCCCTCTGTTCCTTTGGTTAATACACGTAATATTTCCTTTCTACCTCAGAACTTCTAAAGGATTCTAAGCAGCCTCCTTACACTAAAAAATTAACTCTGAGGAAATTAATGGGTAGAGTAATGAATGTCTTCTCTTTTTTTCCTCCTCAGAATGGAATGAGAACAGAAGGCACTAGAGATAATTTTCCATAGCAGTTTTAATTAACTTAAATATGGAATGAAATTAAAATATTATACAAAGAAACCTAGAGCTGTGCTCTTCTCTTCTCCATTACAACAGGTGACCACAGCTATACAACAACAACAAAAACAACAACAATCTAGTTCATCTTTCAACTATTTTCCCTTCCAAAACTGAGTTTGGAGAGGCAAGGATCAAATCTCTATATTTCATAAATATTCCTAGTATAGTGTCTTTTATACAACCATATTCAAAAATTCAATAAATATGGGTTAAAATACCTCCCTGTAAATGTTTTCTGTAAATAATCCAAGAGTTTAATAAACAAATAATTGCTACCTGTGCCCTGGATGACAAAGGGAAAACAAAAGCATCCCCCTCTTCTTCCATTCTCTGATTTCCAGGAAATTTACAGAAACAAATATTCTCGATACATGATGTTCTTATATGTACATGTGGGCAATCCATTTATTAGGGAGGAATGTAGTATGTGGTCAATTATTTAGTGGGGACTGAGGGTGGGACTTGGCATATAAGAAATCAGTATGAAACAGTCTGCTAGTATATCTCTATAAGCACATGACTTTGTACATTACAGAATGGCTTTATGGGCAACACCAACACTGTGATACGGGTACTAGGAATTGGTTCAGGGTATGGACTTTGCAGTCAAACTGTTTGGACACCTTTCCTGCTCCACTAATTAGTGCCAGGGATGTTGATGAGTTGGTTTCTCTAAACTCACCTTTATCATTCTTTTTGTTTGTTTGTTTTGTTTTATTTATTTCTGAGACAGAGAGAGAGAGAGACAGAATCCGGAGACAGGCTCCAGGCTCTGAGCTAGCTGTAAGCACAGAGCCCGACACGGGGCTTGAACCACGAACCATGAGATTGTGACCTGATCCGAAGTCAGTCGCTTAACCGACTGAGCCACCCAGGTGCCCCTCGCCTTTATCATTCTTGATTGTACTAACTACCTCATAGGGTCATGGAGACTACATAAAGCGTTGCTTGCCAGGTGCTTAGAAAGCACCTGGCACATAGTCAGTGGTCTATATATGTTAATGATATTATGTTCCGGGCCATTTATTACATTCACTGGACAGGAAAAGTTATCTTGTTATATATTTCTGTATGCTTTCATTTTCCAGGTAGTGTGGTAAATTAAAACAAAACAAAACAAACACTCAATGTAAGACCAAGATAAGCTAAACAGAAATATAGCTATTCTCAGAGCAATTAAACCAACGGAAATTGTGACACTGAAGTAAGTATAATAGAAAATACTCTTCAGAACTGCCATGGTTCTTGGAAAGTACTTAGAAGCGATAGCATCAAAGGAAGACAATCCAGAGAAGACTACCTCTGCAGGCTCTGGAGGACAAAAATTGAATTTTCAGGTGATTTAGCCAGTGTTTAAATTCTTTCTTGAGGGGCGCCAGGGTGGCTCAGTCAGTTGAGTGTCTGACTCTTGATGTCAGCTCAGCTCATGCTTTTAGGGTAAAGGGATTGAGCCCTTCATTGGGCTCCATTCTGAATGTGGAGCCTGCTTGAGATTTTCTCTCTCTCTCTCTGCTCCTCTTCCCCTCTTCTCTGTTCATGCACTCTCTCTGTCTAAGATTAAAAAAAACCTTTCTCTTTCTTGATATTATCACTATGAGGAGCATGGAAATTTTTATGAAATAAATGTTTATATTTTTACTTCTGCCTGCAATAGCTGGTTGCTGTGAGCCAGAGAAAGAGGCAGGAGAAGTGAAAAGAGAATAGGAAAGGATGGAAGGGGTGAGGAGAAAATTATTAACATTATATTATTGTAAGCTTATGATAGCACGTTCACTTTTTAAAAAGTGGACAAGACTTTACAAAAGATAAGGAAAAGAACAAGCATTTATGAATCAATGAATATGTGCTAAGCACTCAGCTAGGTGCCTTATTTATATGATTTTACCAAATCTTGTCATTAATTTCACAGGGATATTCAGTCAGAACAGGCAACAACTGTGGTAACAACTCTCAGTGCTTAAAACAGCAAGGTTTTATTTATTTATTCTTTAATGTTTATTTATTTTTGAGAAAGAGATAGCACAAGTGGGGGAAGGGCAGAGAGAAAGAGGGAGACACAGAATCCAAAGCAGGCTCCAGGCTCTGAGCTGTCAGCACAGATGCGGAGCTCAAACTCACGGACTATGAGGTCATGACCTGAGCCAAAGTCAGATGCTTAACCGACTGAACCACCCAGGTGCCCCCCAAAACAGCAAGATTTAAGTCCAACTACTTCTCAAAGGCAGCTCTTCTCCATGTGGTGGCTCAGACTTGCAACTCTATATGATATGCATACATGTTTCCAAGATTGTCCCGGGAAAGGAATACACTTCTGTAAAGTTTCATAATGCTAATTCGCATTTTTCCTCAGAAATGACATATTACTTCCCCTCATATTTCTTTGGCCAAAGTAAGTTACAGCATCATGCATAGTAAGCTCAATGGGCAAAAGAATGCAATTCCCTCTTGTGCCCCATGGGACGAGAGCCAGAAATTCTTACTGATGTCTATCAAAAAAGAAGACTTCTTATTTTGAAGATGAGGAATTTGAGATTCAGAGACAGTAACAACTTTGGCAAAAATCACTCTGTTCTGATAATGGAGTATTAGAATGTAAGACTCTTAAATCTATATTCTTTCAATTGCACGATGTTGCTTCACATATATTCATGTTCGTAGTTACATTAATGTGACACACCAAACATATTTTCTCCTTAAATCAATGTGGAAGTGAGCATTGTAAGTTATTAGTTAGCCAGCTACATGCAAATTACTGCATCTATTATTATAAACTACTAATACCATAATCATGTACTTTGGAGTGAGTTATTTTTACCCATTGATGATGAAATAAAATAGCTTCAATTTTGCAGTGTTGGTATATTTTTTGTTGTTTTGTTTTTTGTTTTCTAAAGGTTTTGAACACTCATGTGTCCTGAAGAAACCTCTGTTGTGCATTTACAGCATAATAAAATCCATGGCATGCAGTTCAAAGAAAGTGCACCAATTAGGCTAAGAACATTTTCCAGATTCAAGGAAGCCTTCTCCACATTTGAGCATGGTCTATGGATCAGTGAAGATATTAGTTCAAAGGAACTAGTCAGTTTAGTGAAATAAGTACCTTGGTTACCCATTAAATTTGCCTTTGTAAATAAAGTACAGTGAGTTTCCCTTTGATCTGAGGAAGATAGCTCAGCATGCTATACATAGCACAGAGATGAAAGTAGACAAGCCTGCTTTAAATGAAATATGCCACCGAGTGATATAAAGCTTTCAAACTCTTCTGAGCAGAAGCAGAAGTAATCCTGTAAGCAATGTCCTTTCTTTGCAATATTTTCTGAGGGCATTTGGCATTAATTTCAGGTTATTTTTTATTAATATGAATCAACAATAGGCAATGCATGGAAAACGTTATAAAACATTAGGCATAACTATGATCAATGATTTATGATAGACTGCATGTATCTCTTTCCATTTGTTGAAGATTACATCTTCCTCTCATATTATTTCTTCAAGAATCCCTTGTCACTGTCCTTTCTGAACAGGACATCAAATTTTTTAAATTTAATAAAAATGCCTCTATAACCTTATATCTTATTTTCCCTTGGCTGGTAGTCAAGACTTGTCATTATTGGTACAGGATGATGCATTTAAAAAATAGAAAATAGGAAAACTTAGACTCTTGTGTTTTCCATTTCAGTGACCCATTCCTAGTTTCTGGTAGAGTTCTTCTGGTGCACTTCCTTCCTCCAACCTTTACACTGTTTTTAACAAATTCAGGCCAAGGTTTTTGCCAATATTTAGCTTATATTCCAAGAGCTGGTATCATAATAGAGGATTTGAACCCAAAGGAATAAATTCTTATTGGAAGAATGTTCAATAAGGGTAAGAGATGAGGTGCAAAAATGAGGCCTTAGTAGTGTGCAGTAAATGGCTCCTACTGGTATTTTTTTAAAATTTAATTTATATACTTTTTTATTTTTTAAGTGATCTCTACACCCCATGTGGGGTTCATACTCACAAGCGGGAGATGAAGTCACAGGCTCTACAGACTGAGCCAGCCAGGCGCCGGTCTCACTGGCATTCTTGACACCTGTTTGGGAAGCTGACCCTGGTTGAGGGATGTACATATGTATGATAATTCCTACCTCTGCCTTGTGGCCATCTGATTTTATAGTCTTTTTAAAAACTCGTTGAAGAGGGGCACCTGGGTGGCTCAGTTGGTTAAGCAGCTAACTTCGGCTGAGGTCATGATCACATGGTTTGTGGGTTCCAGCCCCACGACCGGCTCTGTGCTGACAGTGCAGAGCCTGGAGCCTGTTTCAGATTCTCTGTCTCCCTCTCTCTCTGCCCCTCCCCAACTTGTGCTCTGTCTCTCTATGTCTCAAAAATAAATAAAACAAAAAAAAATTTTTTTTAAAATAAAAACTTGTTGAAGAAACCTTATTTTTTGAAGCCCTGAATTATTTATAAGGTTTGGGCTTCCAGTATTTACATGACTGCATTTTTATTTGACAATTTATAAATGTGCCTATTTTTCAACTGAGTCATTGTCATAAACAATGCTTTCCATTTTTTGTTCAGAAGTTATTTTCACTAAATTAAAATTACGTTCATATTTGACAATGTGTTTTTAGAAGATTATTAAATGAATTTTCTTTTACATTTTTTAATTAGAGAAAAATTATATGTAGATAAACACAGAATTATAATTCTGTATCCTTAAGCCAGATATAGTAGGCAGAATAATAGCCACCCAAAGATGTTGCTATTCTAATTCTTAGAACCTATGAACATATTATCTTACATGAATAAAGAGACTTTGAAGATATGACTAACCTTAAAGACTTTGAAATGGGGAAATCAACCCAATCACATGAGTCCTTAAAAGAACCTTCAGGCAGAGAAGAGAATCCGAAGGAAGAATGGACAGAGAGAAAGAAGAAGAGGCCTTAAGCCAACAAGTATGGGCAGTCTCCAGAAGCTGTGAAAGACAAGGAAACACACCATCCCCTAGAGCCTCTGAAAGGAAGCAGCCTTGCAAGCATCTTGATTTGAGCCTACAGAGACCATCTTGATTTGAGCGTACGCAGACCCATGTTGGACTTCTGAGCTTCAGAATTGTGATAAATGTGTGCTGTGTTAAGTCACTTTATTTGTGGTACTTTATTACGGCAGCAATAGAAAAATAATGCTGATTTTGGTGCCCACAGTGAGGTTTGAACCCATGCAGCACACAGTATACCAGGTATTGCCTTTCCATTAATTAGAGAAGAATAAATGCCTAGAAATGGAATTGAATAATGAATGCAAAACACAAAGCTACATATACAACTTCACTTAATAACTTTTTGTGTGCAGCAGTTCTGTTTCTTTTTGGTTCTCAATGAAAACAGCTTTATTGATTTCTCTAGTTACATTCATAACATAAGAACATTAATGCAGGAAAAGAAAAAAAAAACCTCAAAGAAACTAACCAAAAACAATCTGAAATCTCATTATCTTAAGAGATCTTTCATTAACATTTTTATGATTGTCATTTCACACATCTCTATTATTATACATACATACACGTGCATAAAATTTTACTTAAATTGAATCATTACACTTGCCATTTTTATTGTGGATAAATTATTTTTTCTTTGAAATTTATCATTCATATACAAAAATATGAAGACAGATAGCTAATGTGTTTGTGGTAACAATAAGCACTCAGATTAAGGAATAGAACATTCATAGTACTTCGATAGTGCCCTGTGTTTCTTCCTAATTACATTTCCCTTCCTCTCATCCCAGGAGGAACTTCATTTTTTACTTTGATACTAATCTTCCCTTGCTGAAAAAAATAAATTCAGCACCTATGTATTTATTCCTAAGCAATTATTTTTTAGTTTTGAAAAACTGAGCAGCAAAGCAGACATATCCATAAAAAGAAATCAATTACTGCCATTGCATGAAGGTTCCCGGGAGGATGCAAATAGGATAGAATCTCTCCGTCTCACTGAGTAGTTTTAGCTCCACAGAATCTATTATGACTTTCCTGGGGACTGGCTCATCCTTCATGAATCTGGAATGGAGAGAACTAAGATGGAAGTATAATGGATCATGGCAGAGACATGCAAAGGGTGTTTAGAAAGGCAGAATAGCTTCCAGGCCCATGCAACTTGACATCAACCTGATTTAATATGTTAACAGAATTTAAAAAGAAAAAGGAAGGAATAAAAAACAAAACACCACAACTCCCTGCAAATGAGAAAAGGGATTGATCTGCAATGGAAGCATGGGAAGATGAGAATTCCAGGGGCAGATACTGGCCGTGCCTTTCTTGCCCCAACAGGGGCTGAAGCAGTCCTGGTCCAGGTACCCAAACAACACTTTCCCAGATGCTGTGGCAGATGGGATCACTCCTTCCTGTGGAGATGGATGTCACCAAGGCTCAGGGAGCATTCATTCCCCAATCTTTATGTGGAAGGATTCCCTAAGAGAAAAATTCCTGGCCTCTCTTTCCCCAGTTTACCCCTTCTAGCAGGAAAAGAAATGTGTTATCTAATAAGTGAAATGTGGAAGAGAGAGATGGCACTCTGCCACCTTCTTTGTCTCTCTTTCTCTCTCAGTGTCTCCCTCTTTGGAAACCAGTCTTCCCACAGAATGCATGCTTTTTCGTTTTTCTGCTTCCCGGTAGTCAGGGGCCTGGCTATAAGGGAAACTGGTATTGAGCAGTTTTACTAGTGATAATGTCATTTGGTCTAATTCAGCGAAGGAATAGCATCAAGTGCGCTTAGTAAGGCAGCTAACGCTGTGTCTCTACATTTTGAGCTGTATCTGTGTGACTCCATATTTGCTTTTTAACTGGTACCAAACTTTCGGGGCAGGAAGGATAATATATGATTGTTTAAATCATAGATATATTTAATTTCTCTTGTTCTGATTCATACTCACCAGGCAATCTTCACGTAATAACTCACCTCTTCATGAGTCTTGATTAAAGGAAGATAAGGTATGCACCAGAAGATTTTAAGTGCCTGGCTTTCTTACCAGCCCTACTTCTCCTTGTAATTAATACATTGGCATTTTGTCTTGATAATTTACTTTTGTGATCTTGGTTAGTGTGCATCTGCCTTAAAGAGATGTGTCTGTTCATAGAATGGTGTTAGAAGTTGTGAGCAAAATTGTCAGACAAAGCTCCAAGATATTTCAGAATTCAATCCAATATGGTTTTAATACCAGGAAGAGTTGGGTAATTTGATTAGTGTGAGAAAATGCAGAAATACCTTACATTCAAGTATCTTTACACCTAGATATGAATATATTTACTTGTCTTAAGAACTAAGGAAAGCAAAATCCAATTAAGAGGCATGACCACCTGGGTAGGACTCTAACCTGACTTGAAAATTAGATAATCATGTGATTCATTTCTAATGGTCATGAGCTCCATGAAGTTTTCTTCTTTCACTTAAAGTCCTTATTATAGTCTGCTATATTCTACAGGGTTCAGCATGTTTCATCCCTATCAGAGACAGGATCCAGTCTTATCAGGGGACTAGTCTCAATTCATTGAGAAGCTGAGAAGGCAGCTCCAAAAGTTGTATGGTGATATAACCCCTAACATTTTGTGAGATAATATATGTTTCTTCCTTTGTGGAAAAGAATGTTACACTCTAAGAAGATTTAGAATTAATTGTACAAATGTTTTAGAGATCCAAAAGCTATTATTAATATTTTACATTAATTAATGTATGCATACTTGCTATATTAGATATTTATAAAGTAGAGGCACCAGGGTGGCTCAGTTGGTTAAGTGGTAGACTCTTGATTTCAGCTCAGGTCATGATCTCATGGGTTCATGAGTTCCAGCCCTGCATTCGGTTCCTTGCACTGACAGAACTCCTTGGGATTCTCTCTCTCTCTCTCTCTCTTGCATTCTCTCAGCTCCTTCCATGCCTACTCCCTCAAAAGAAATAAACTTAAAAATATATCTGCAATGTATAGGACACTTTTACACCTGGCTAATTAAAAACTGATTTATTATATACAGTATTTGAACATTTAAAAAACTTAAAGGAAACCATTTTTAAAGTTTCATTTATTAATTTTCTAAGTATTGCTTAAATACTTGAAAAAGTGTGCTAGATAATTTATGTATGTGTTGAAAGAATTTGAGCATTTTAAATGTATTAATGCAGTTTAAAATGTTAAAAGCAGTTTAATTAACAAGGTTTATAACCCCTTTTAGATAGTAATTAAAGGCCTCTTTTAAATTGTGAAAATTTGCTAGTCCTCTACATGGGATAATAAGGTTTATAAAATAAACTGACAACTGTAAAGAAGAACTAATCCTTGTTTCCTTATAACTATAATAAATTGAATATTTAAAAAATTAACAAACCATTAAGGATTTTCTCCCCATGTAAAAACCAGTCTGGAGGAATAAAAACTCTTATTTAATAGAAATAACTTTTAGTATCAGACACAAATTGACCTCAAAACGTTGAAGCCAGTGCCCCAGTTAGGCCATGGCAAACTCACTAGAGAAGGCCAACCTCGGATGTTGCTTTGGGAGATGGGCAGCTGACCTTTACCGTACTGCAATCTGACCACATTATTGGCAATTCCCTTCCTTTTTTGAAACCTTGACAACTTTTGAGGTGCTTTATTAAAGTAAGTTATTTCATTAGAATAATGCATATCTTTTTATTTATTTTTAATTTTTTAATGTTTTATTTATTTTTGATAGAGCACAAGCAGAGAGAGAGAGATGGGGGAACAAAGGATCTGAGGCGGGCTCCATATTGACAGCAGTGAGCCCAATGTGGGGCTCAAACCCACAAACCGTGAGATCATGACCTGAGCCAAAGTCCGACGCTCAACCAACTGAGCCGCCCAGGTGACCCTAAAATAATGAATATTTAAAATACAACATATCATTGAGATTAAAGCACACACTTTAATTAATCACAGGCTCATATGGTTCTCAAGCAAGTCAGCTCTGTAATAAGGAAGATAGGCTTGTAATTTTAATAATAGAATTTACCTAACTGCCTAATGGCTTTTTAAGAGTTTGCACTTCAAAAGAGCTTTTGTCCTCTCTCTAGGTCCTCTTGTGATGCATGAATAGATCACTAGTTTTTAATGCAAGAAGGGTTTGGAAACTAGACAGATCTTGGTTTAAAACCAGTTAAGCCTTAGACTAGTTCTGAAAACTCGGGCAGATGTTCAACCTCTAAGTTCTCACTGTCCATTGGGAATAGTAATACCTGCTTTATAGGGTTGTTGTGAAGCTTAGAGGTATTACATGGCAAGAGATGGCACACAACTGGCCCTCAATGAGTAAGACATGATTCTCATGGGCAGTGTGAAGTCAGGGTATGCATGTATTGTTAGGTGAGAAAGGGTTAATTTCTGCAGTGGGTTGAGTGTGTGTGTGTGTGTGTGTGTGTGTGTGTGTGTGTGTACACAGAGGACCAGCTGCCTCAAAAATATGCCGCTGCAGTGAATCATGGCTGGCTGCCAAACAGAGGCTCCAAAGCCCCTTGTACAATGTTAGGCAACGATCTGCATAGTGTAAACGATACCCCACAAGAACTCTAACTTCAGACTTCATGGGGTTGAAACTCTGGCTGCATACAATCTCCCAGAGATCACATATCCTATATCCATTGGAGTGAGAAGAATCCCTAGGCCCAACAATTACCATACACTAGATTTGGGGCTGCCTACTTTAAGTCCTTAAGGTCTCCTTCATTCACCAGCCAAATACCCTGGTGTTAGTTTTGTTCATATAGCCAATGGCTGCTTGAGTTCTTTTTTTTTTTTTAATCATGATTATTTGTTGCAAAATATGAGACTTTGAAACTCTTGTGGAAACTGTAAAAAGTGGTTGTCATCTACATACTGTTGTGGTTGTTGAAATTCTCAAAGTGTCATTTTATATCAGGTGCCAACACTAAACAACATTAAAAGAATCAAATACAATGAAATAGAATTGAGAGAGAGAGAGAGAGAGCTTGCAAAGATGTTGACAGTACTTGGATAACGAAATGTGAGACTTTTTCAGAGAGCTATATGAAAGGAAAACAATTCCCTCTATTTCAGCCTTACTGAAACTTATTATTCTTCAATGAAGTCTTTGTACATCTAAAGACACCTTCTAAATGGAATAACAGAGATGAGATCTAGTGAACTACAGAAGAAAATTGAAGACCAACTCCATGAACTCAAGAACATTGAAATTAAATACTTTACCATGATTTGAATACACTTTGCTGCTATCTCCTCTTTAGTATGCCAAAAACCAAAATTTTCCAACTGATAAACTGTATCTTTAAATCCTTCCCAGGCTGGTCCAGAGGAAACTGAATGTTTTAGGCATTGAAATATATGTTGATTGACTAACTTTAAATTGCCTTCAAGTGTTAATTATGCTTCTTACCATGATGTAGAATTTGATTGAGTGAAACTATTTTTATTATACTGTTTTAGAGAAGTTCGCTTATTTAATTTGAAAAAATATGTTGACAAAATCTCCTAAGGCAATTTTTAGACACTGGGGAGATGAAGGACAGAGACTGCCGTTAAGGAGGTTACAATCTAGTGGAGAATATAGGCTAACAGGTAATTATGACACACAAGTTATGTGTTAAAAGAGGTTTCACAGGGTGTTATGGAAGCATCAATGAGGGGGACTTAATTAAGCCTAGGCCTGTCAACGAGTTCAGTTTTAGGTGTATGCTGTTGAAAATGCCAGAGTGGTCATCAATAGAAGGTGGATGTATCATGTTGCAATTTTGGAGCAAGTAAAGGTTATAGATGGAACTCTAGGGACCATTCACAATTAGGAAAACAATCAAAGGCCTCTAAGAAGCATTCAATATGTAAATTCTATGCTAGTCCTTATGATTACTTTCAAGTGTACATGAAGATGCCTTTTACCCTAAAGTATTTAGAATAACTTAAGAATTAAAAGAGAAAGAGTTTTGATGACAGATTTGGTCAGGAAAATGTAAGAAGGAAGCAAAGTCTTTAAAAACTTAAAATTTCTCATTTCAATTGCAGAGAAACTTTTGATTAATCTGTTTAACACAATTTATAAAATTAATAAAAATTAAGTCATAAAACTATTAAAGAAATGAAAATTTGATCATAAAGGTAATATAAACAGGTTAAGGTTTCAGTTTAATTTAGTTTACTTAAAATATGTATTTTAGTTATATTCAGACCTATTTAAACAGGTATATGTCATTAATAGAAAATTTAGGAAAATTAAGAAGTAGAAAATTATGCAGAAAATAAATTAATCATAATTTCATCTGTTACTCCCTTCTTAACATCTCTTACTATTTTCATATTTTCTACAATATATGTATATACATACACATGTGAGTTTCCTGGTCCATTTTAATTTGCGAGACATAAAAAGTATTCTTCTGGTCACTACTCCTTTAAATATAGAATAGCAGTATAACTTAGTAAAAAGAACCCAAATTTGAACTAGCTAGGTCCATTTTGTAGTCACATGAAGTTGAATAAATTGTTGAACTTTGAGCTGGTTCACCTGGCTTAAAAGTCTAATGCTATCCTTCACTGCCATGTAAACTTGAGCAAATTTATTTACCATCAGGAACCTCAGTTTTCTATAACAATAGGACAAGAATTCCTATTGCTTATAGAGAATGAGTTGAGGAGAGCAAATATTGATGTGACAAAGGCTGACAAAGTAGTCCAATTGAGAGATCGCCATTTTCTTGATGGGCTTGTTGGCAGTGGAGACAGAATGAAATGGATTTGAGGTATATTTTGCAGTAAAATTAATAGAACTTTCCATCAGGCTAAATTCAATATAAGGGTAAGAGAGAAATTTGAGTCAAGGATAAACTTTAGGTTTCTGGTTGAAAAATGTATGAATGGTGGTTCCATTTACACTTATTGAGAAATGGTACGGTGTTCCATGACTGGGAGCTCCATGTTGCACACGTGAAGCTTGAGATATTCTGCAGCCTGGTTGAATATTGGCATCTGGAGTTCCCAGTAGAGGGAGTTTGGGCTAGAGAGGTACTTTTAGGTGTCATCAAGGTAAAAATGCAATTTAAAGCTTGAGAACTAATTGAGATTGTATATGGGAAGGGAGAGACTGTGGAGGGCAAAAAAAGGAATAAAAATAACCAGAAGGGACAGAATGGCTCAGGAAATGCAGCTGCTTCTCATTCCATCATCTCCCAGTGCCCTGCAGGGAGAAAGAGCTCTTGAAATGAATCCCACTGTCTCTTTCTAGGGTTAATTCGGCTGGGTAGGGAGGGGACAGTAAAGACATATATGAAAGTCTTAAATAGAAGCAGCTGCTGAGTTTTCTGGGTAGTAATTTGATGACTATTTATTTAGCTTCAGTGAAATAATTTTGTTGAGTAGATAAAACAGTTTACAATATTCTTATGCTGGTTGTATATACCTATATGTCTTAACCAATTTTTTTTTTTAATTGGATTGGTAGATTTATAGCAGGACATTGAGATGTTTTTAAGGTGCAAAAAACTTAGGTATGCCGTATGTTAAGTTTGAGTTAGCTGAATGAACAAACATCACTGTTAAAATTCTAAAGCATTACATATCTGTTAATGATTGCTCATTTCTATTTGTGCTTTCCACATTGTAATTACATAAAATGAAAATATATTGGCAATTTACATACACTGTGTTGGTGATATAGAGTGATTTTTGGTTCATATTTAATAAAAATAATAAGCCAATGAGAGTTTAAAATTATCATTTTATGAACTAAGAAAATTGTCTTCATTTTATTTATTCTGCTGGTAAAATTGGGACCTTTTTCTCCCCCTTTCTTTTCTTTTTTTCCTGAGGAATGAAAGAGATGGAAATCTAAAGCATCCCTGTTATGGTTTGCACTGAAGTTCCTCAGGTAAAAAACAAGTTCAGCAAGTTTTAAAGAAAAGACCTGTTAGTTAAGTAGAAGACAAATATTTTCATTAGTGCTGAGTGGAAAGAGAAAGTTTCATGTGACACGTTTAGTGTTCGATCACTTCTCACCTGAAGCCCTTTTAACTCCGAGAAAAGGCAGAAAACAAAATAATGAAGTTGAAATGAGGAGAGTTTACATCAGCAAAATATTTTCTTCTCACAAAATGCAGAAAGAAGAGATGGTGCTATTTTATTCAGCACCTTTGTAGTTTCTCATGTGAAAAAGAAACTCACGCAATTATTTTGGATATGTCTTTGACTAGCATGGAACATTTAAAGATAATAACTAAAAAGAAGATGTTAAATATAGCAAGGAAGATTGGGAGAGGAAGGACATTCTTACAGCCCACTGCATGTGTGTGTGTGTCGTGGAGATTCAGGCAACATTTTATCTCACGGACCTCATCTCACACCGATATGGCACCCCGAAGGTTTCATTTACCTCCTGGAAGAGATGTGAAGTCTGGACATGCCAGAGCTGAAATAAGGTTTTTTGGGATGAGCCTCAAGAACAGAGAGAGATTTCTCTCAACAGTGGTCCTAGTCATGGGGAGCTCAATTTGAAAAGGAGAAAGTAAAAGTGTTTCATTTTAGACCTGCCAATGTAATTATTAGTGAGAAGAGTTGACTTCTATTGGTTGTGGTACCCACAACCCAGCTCCAAAGGAAGCTTGCTCCATGAAGATAAATCAAGAACTCCCATAAAAAATTTGTACAGGAAAAGCCTGTGTTCATGATCACAAACCGCTGTGATCATGAACCTATTAAAAGATCTGTTAAGCTGGCTGGAGAAAGACTAGCTCACTCCCCCACATACATGTCCTTCTCCTCCTTCATTCAAGGGGGAAGTGGAAAAGACTATGGGAATAAAAGAGGCGCAATGGCAATGCAGTCATGCCATGGTTTGCCTACATCACTACGAGCAACAGAGTCCTGAAATGGAGGTCAACATTGGCAATGGAAGTTGAGCCACTATATTGGCTCGTAGAACAAAGTTCTAATGATATCCAGAGACTGGGTGGAATAGGCTGGACCATTTCAAAGGAGAGAAGGGTATACAAGCTTGCAGTTTAAAAACACATTAAAAAAGGGGCGCCTGGGTGGCTTAGTCGGTTAAGCGTCCGACTTTGGTTTAGGTCATGATCTCGCGGTTCGTGGGTTCGAGCCCTGCTTCGGGCTCTGTGCTGACTGCCTGCTCAGAGCCTGGAGCCTGTTTCAGAGTCTGTGACTCCCTCTCTCTCTGACCCTCCCCTGCTCACGCTGTCTCTCTCTCTCTCTCTCTCCTAGAAATAAATTTAAAGAAAAACACACATAAAAAAAACAACAACTATGGTAATTATATCACTCTTTCCCTCTGCAAACATAATTCTCTCATTAGGTGGAAACTGACATCACATATTCCATTCAGAGGTTATATTTAAACTATCAAATACCATTATGGTTCAGATACAAGCAAAGTAGCATGGATGTTCCAAAGCCTTGGGACAGAACCTGGAGAGCACGTGCTGCACCAACCTTAATGCTTTATTTTCTAGACAGTGGGAAGATAATGAGAGAGTGGACAGGGTGGTTGGGGAATCAAGGGCTCAGAGCTGCTGCTATTTACCAAGTAGTTCAGATCTTTTAATATGTTAATGACCAGCATGACCATATCACTGTTTGCCAGATGACCATAAACTGATGAAATTAAATGACAGTTCTCAAAAGCTTCTTCCCTCTTAAAACTTGAATCAATGGTGTGCAGCATATTTTTTATGTTTTACTTCAGAGAATGAATCTGAGCATGCTTCCTTGATTATTCGTCAAGTATTTATTTTATTAAACATCAATTTTGATGATAGAAGAGATTTTAGAACTACTTATTCTGAAACTTTCCTTATACCCCAGATCTATAATCAAAACTGAATTATTACCAAATGGCTTTTATAGGTCCAAATCAAGATTTTACTCATGTATTGAAATGTTTTAATGTATATGTGCATTTGAAATAGCTCAAGACCGTTACACATAAAGATTTGGGAAGAATTCATTTAGCACAGTCTTTCCAAGCATGGTTTTTAAAAATGTAATCAGAATAGCAAAGAAGCTTTACTGATCATAAATTGTAAAAGAAATTGCTAGTAGGAAAGATGAATTTTTCTTCCACTGATGCAAATAGGGGAAGAGTCTGACTTGGTTACAACTCAATCCTGCCAGCACGTCTAGATGGAGTGCTGTCACGTCTCTCCACAGAGAGGCATGCACATTAACCTGCTTTCCAGCACTGGGCTAAAGTTTGTTCCTACCCTCTTAGGAGCTTTCGGTTGATTAAGGGTCATGTTTTCCAAGGGCCAGCAAGAACTTGTGATCCTAAGAATCAAGACTGACTTAGTCCAGTTAGGTGTCTGAGAGTTTTCTTGGTCATGGAAGAAATGGAAAAATGTTATGGAATTTGGAGAATTTTCTTTTTGGAGAATTGTAGGCAGAATTTAGTCCTCTCTTCCTGTGCTTTTTCCCAGAGAAAGAAGGATGATTTTTTTTTAAAAAACCCATTACTGAGTAGATAGATGATAGATAGATAGATAGATAGATAGATAGATAGACAGACAGACATAAAATTTTTAAAAATCACAATGTGATCACCAATGAGCCATGAGTGAAATCTTTGTATTTTTCCTTTTATTTCAGCCAACTCATTATCTCTTCCTTTTCTGGTTCATCCTTCCTTCTTTATTTCAATCTTCTCCTCCCATCTCCTCTCCTAGTCTTCCTTTCTTTGTTAAAATCTCTCCTCCATCCCTATCCTGTTCCTTTCTTGCTTTCTCCTTTCTCTCATTCCTTTTCTGTTCCAACTCTAACTCAACAATGCTTCCTAGTCCTTCCCCTCCTCCTTTAGCCCTTCAGCACAAATAACCAAGCACAATGTTGGAAATTTGTCTGTGGAGAGACAAGGGTATACAAGAAAGATTTTATGATGTGGATATTGTAAAAAGTTTGAAGTCGTAGAATATTCAGCTTTTCCATAGTTAAGATCATTTGAACAAAGTATATAAAAAGGATACAGATTAAACTAAATGTGCCTTAGTGCTAACTAATTAAACTAAGTGAATACTCATGATTTGTTTTATCATTTTTGCATTAAGAAAATTTCTCAAATGGAGGATAATTACAGCAAGAGCCTAATTAGATGCTAACAGACCATACTCTTCTGTTCTGATGCATTAATGATTTCTTTTGTGTTATAATTGTTGCATTCATCAGGGCGAGTTAAGTGTTTCTTTTTCAGTATTCATGAAGAGGATGCCTAGTGCAAAGTGGGGAGTCTGACTTAAGAACAAGTCAGTTATTTGAAATGAGTTTGATATTTCTAGTCTAATTCACTGCAGTTTTATTATCTGCATTGCAAAAATGTCTAAAACATTTGGCACTACTGTTAGTTTTAGCAGAAAACATGTCTTTTGAAAACCACCTTCCCCCCCATTCTATTCAATTGAGAATCTCAAATGTACTTGTACTGAACTATTGCTGATTACTAACGTACTAATTATTTTGTGATGATTGTCAAGTCATAAAAATCATATCACATTGTCATTTTTATTCTGTAAACGAAAGAACGGTAGGATAAATGCATCATGATTTATGGTGTTGAATCTGAGTTAACAGAGGAAATTAGTAGCTACCAGTTAGCACAGATTTATAAAGTATAATTATGTCTACTGTGAATGTCCAATGATCAAAACATGATAGGACTGAGTATGAATGTGGACACATAATACAACTGTATGGTTCAATCACAGCCATCTTCCAAGGTGAAAGACAAAAGAATAAGAAAGAAAGCAAATTTAACATCTACAATGCCTAAATACACCTAGAGGAGACAAGAGTCTTTTGTTATATAACACAAAGACTGTTTCTAAAGATCTCTTACAGAGGATTACTTTTGTCTTTTTAAATCAAAAATAGTATATAAACTAATATTGTAAACCTAACTTTGAACCTTAATAACTAGAATGTGATTTGTCATAATAATATCAAATCATTCAACTATTGCTATCAATAGAATTGAGGGACATTCCCCCATATCAGCACTTAGTGTTTAGATTTAAGAAAAGAATGTAAGATCATGAATGTTTTGCCTCTATAAAAATTACTATGGGTAGCAACTTTTGTCAGAAGTAGGAAGGACAAGGGTGCCTAGGTGGTTTAGTCGGTTGAGCGTCCAACTTCAGCTCTGGTCATGATCTCATGATATCATGGTTCATGAGTTTGAGCCCCACATCGAGCTCTGTGCTGACTGCTTGGAGCCTGGAGCCTGCTTCAAATTCTGTGTCTCCTTCTCTCTCTGCCTCTCCCCCAGTCATACTCTGTGTCTTTCTCTCAAAAATAAATAAACACTAGGGATGCCTGTGTTAAGTGGCTGACTTCAGCTCAGGTCATGAACTCTCATGGTTCGTGAGTTCGAGCCCTGAGTTGGGCTCTGTGCTGACAGCTCAGAGCCTTGAGACTGCTTCAGATTCTGTGTCTCCTTCTCTCTCTGCCTTTTCCCTGCTCATGCTCTGTGTCTCAAAAGTAAATAAGTATTAAATTAAAAATAATGAATAAACACTAAAGAAATTTTTCAAAAACAGCAGGAAGGACAGAAATGTGATTGAATTGTTCAAAGTTGGAACTATAACATTAAAATTAACCAGGTTACATTCTTTCTTAACCTTCTAGATGGAGAAACACTAAACAACACTAGGTTTCCTGGCTCAAGAAGAATCTGTATTTGAACCTCAGTCTTCTGCTTCCCAGTTCAGTGGTCATTTCACTCACTATATAGGTGTGAAGGAGCTCGGATACAAAATTAGACTTGGAAGTATTATGATATGCTGAAAATAAAATTCCCTTCACATATTTTCTGAGTCTTTTTTTTTTCAAAAGGAAAATGTAGTTATACTTTTATGACCAGAAGCCACTGATCTGAGAACCTTAACTGTACAGAACACAGATGAGTGAAAACATACAAAAATACACAACTGTACACACAATCCTTGCATTAAATCCTCATGCAAACACAGACATCACAAAATCCTTACACTTAAGCTCAGGGACTTTTCTAGAGTCTCATTAGAATATATTTCCTCTGATTCTGAGTTTGGTTCCAGCATCTTGCTTCTAGTGATTTTCAGCCCAAAGTAAATTAGAAAATGTGTTCCTTTGCTTTTGGTAGGAAGGAGAGCAGGGAACAAGGAAGGGGAAGGCTGAGTAGCTTGTTGCAGGCACATGCTGACCAGTAAAAGATAACAAATGAACCAGTAAAAGCCAGTCTGACAGTGAGACAACAGGAAGTTATATTACAAACTCACTTAGTAGAGAAGCTAATAACCTACTTATTTACATAAGCTGTGAGATCAGTGCTGATCTTGAGGACACTTGAGCGCATTCACTGGTAAAACTCAAACATGTTTAGACAAAACAAATACAGACACAAAAACCATAGCAATCCCTATAGGCCAGTATAGGAAAGGGCTGAGACTGTGCCCCAGCTCTCGGGCTGCAGGTACCTGTCTGAAGGGTCAGGCAGGAAACTTGCTTCCTGCTGGTTTTTGTAACTAAGAAAATCTAACATCGTGTGTGTGTGTGTGTGTGTGTAAGTATGGAGGGTGCTGATGGTGGTGGGGGTGGGGCAACATCAAGAAAACTCCAAGTTAAGAAGGATGTAATACTGATAGTTTCAGAATCTAATCCCAACATGTCTGAGAAAGGTAAGAAAGCAAATGAAACATAGGAAGCAAGATCAAGCCTCTGGAAGGAGAGATTAAGAAGACTACTAAGGCCTAGCCAAGAAGATGGGGTTTGGGGAAGGATTTTTAGTTCTAAATATAATTCTAAATTGGAATGTCAGGTAGGAAAAGCAGAAGCCAGAACCGGTAGTTAGTGCTGGAGCAGTAGAGTCAATAAGGATGGGCTGCAACTAGGGGACAGGGGGATTCTCTGAAGCCCTGGCACCAAATAGGCTCCGCCCATCTTGTTGCAACTCCTGTATTGCTACATCAGGAGTGTCTCCACACCAGCCTGGGGTTGAGCCTGCAGAAGAGGGGCATCAGGATGTAGCGAGCAGCTGCAAGGGAAGATAGGGGTTCGTACCCATTATCTCTGATGAGGCAGATGGGGAATTCTCTTTTCCCCCCATCCTTCCTTCCTTCCTTCCTTCCTTCCTTCCTTCCTTCCTTCCTTCCTTCTTTCCTTCCTTTCTCTTCTTTTTCTATTTTATATAATTATTACTTTATCACCTATAGTCATTTCCTGTAGCCCATTATAGCTTTGCTCCTACACGCCTCCTTTGTGCTGTCGTTGGCAAGTATATTACAATTATATGACATTTCTATGTGTTCTAGGCCCAACAATACACTTTACACACACACACATACACACACACACACACACAGGCTCACACACACACATAGCTATATATAATGTATGGTTTTATATATACATAAAGCTGTTTATATAAAGTGTTCTCATAAATATAAAATGTATTATTGAGTCTAGCACATATAGCAACATTTGGTTATTTTTTTAAATTTAGATCTTTAAAAAAAATTTTTTTTTAATATTTTATTTATTTCTGAGAGAGAGACAGCATGAGCAGGGGAGGATCAGAGAGACAGGGAGACACAGAATCTGAAATAGGCTCCAGGCTCTGAGCTAGCTGTCAGCACAGAGCCCGATGCGGGGCCTGAACCCACGAACCTTGAGATCATGGACCTGAGCCAAAGTCTAACACTCAACCGACTGAGCCACCCAAGAGTCCCTAAAATTTAGATCTTTTTATTCGTATTATCTATGTGAAGTGACACTGCCATCATGCCTTCCTTTTCTTCCTTGGTCATACTTCCTTTGGTGCTGTGAACATAGTTATAATGGCTACTTTGAACTCTTTTTCTGTTAGATCCAGCATCAGGTCACTGTCACAGGCAGCTGCTGATGTCTGCTTTTTTTTTTCTTGTATGTGAGTCATACCTTCCGGTTTCTTTTCAGGCCTCAATTTTTTTGGGTGGAAACCAGACATTTCAGATAATATATTGTATCAACTCTAGGTACTGGCCCCTCCCTTCCACTTTGGGACTTGTTATAGTTATTTGCTTGTTTATTTGTGTAGTGATCTCCTGGGTTATTTTGGTGGAATCCATTTCCCCCACTTGGTGTTAAGGCTCCAATGCTGTTCCTCATGGAGGCACAGCGTGGGGTGTGCTATAGCCATCCTGGGGTGACCACGACACTGGTAAGGTTCTCCTCTACCTTTTCCCTGACGTCAGCCAGCTGGTAAATTCCACTAATTGCCTGCCGGTTCTGGTATTGTGTTCAACAGTGTCCCCAGATTCCTCTCTCTACAAAGTCATCCAATCAAAATGCGATTTCTTGAAAGGAATAGTTTCTGAGGTCAGTGATATTTGTTCTGATCCCAAAATGACTCCCCAAAACCACTATCACCCCAGGTTCTCTTCTGAAAATTAGCTGTCCACTGTCCACTGTACTTTCATCAGATCCATGACACTCTTCACACTTGCCTCACACCAGCATGCTGCTCAGGGAGAGAATTGTGTGAAAGCTGAGACGTCTGCGGCATCGCTTCAAAGTTGACTGTAAAACAAAATAGATAGCTATGTCGTCTGCATGAGAAGCTACGAGGAATTTGAGGTTGGAGTAAAAGCATTGAGAGAGAAGAGCAGGTAAGAGGAGGGTCAGTCAACGCGAAAACCTCAGAGAAAGGCAACAGGTAACAAATAAGCAGTTTTAGAGGAATCAGAGAATTTCTAATATTTGTTTTTGAGTTGTATGTGCTGCTCTTACAGAAATCCCTTCGGATCCTCTGAGATTTCAGTCAAAGGCAACTACGAGCGTAGGCTTGTGCTGGCCGTACTTTGAGAAGGAAGGAGTCTTCTTGAAGGCTGCCATCCTTCGGAGAAAAGAATAGCATGCGTGGTATGACGAGATGATCCATAAACTGATTCAGAACTCTAGAAGAAGTGTGGCCCCTTCTTTTTCATCCAAATAATCCCCAGAAGGATTGCACAGGGAAAACAGATCTCCCCACCGTGTATGGGAAATAAACTCAACTTATTCTATTGAAACCTCAAAGGACGGTGTGACCCCAGCCAAATTTAGGCCACTCACACCTTTCAGAATGCTCATGACCATTTTAAGAGGAAGGTATACAGAAAAGAAACTGAGGCTTATAGAGGCAAGGTCATCTGCTCATCATCACATTACAAGCAAGCGGTGAAGGCAGCATTCACACTCAGGGGGGCCTGACGCCAAAACCCCTGAGGTAGGTTCCTTCTGTTATTCTTCCGCCCATGTCAAAACCCTTTCGTGGCGGTCATTGCTTCTGAATGAAGTGCGCATTCCTCTGCCCAGCATTTAGGATCTCCCTTAATCTGGAAACCACAAACTTTTCTAATCTTAACATTATGACTCTTAAAACTAAGGACTAGAGGAATTTCTCTGTGACTGTGGCTCTTGCTCTCAAATCTTGCATTTCTCTGAACTGCATTCATCAACCTGGACCAGCTTCTCCCTGTGGGCCTTGGCAGAGAAGGACTAAATCACCTTGACACGGAGGGCAGCTGTCCTTGATCTTGTGAACTTTTTCATGCTTTTTTGCTGGGCAGCTCCTGTGCCGCTGACTTCCGTTTGTCCAGCAGGGCACCTGCCTGTTCCTATTTGCTGGGCTTCTCGGATGCTGTCGTCTGTATTCCTGCTAGAGTCCCCTCTCGCGCTTGCCAGCGCATTCCCCGCATGCTTAGTTCCGCTTGGCTGCCTGAATTTACATTGCCTTTTGACGGATCTTCCCTCGAGTTCCAGTCACACCCTAATTGATTGGTCTAGTGTTTAGGTTCTGGCCATCCCTGCCCACTCCCATAACCGAATGTGGCACGTTTGTGAGACTGTGGGTGTGTAACACACTTGATCAGTTCATGGGATGGGTGGCAACCCTAGCCTGAAGAGAGAGGCTGTCGAAGGGAGGGAAGAGGGGACGTGATTTATAATGCTGTCAGTATATGTGCAAGTTGGGAACAGTAAAAGAAAGAAAAGATCAAGAAAGAGAGTACACCTAAGTAACATAAGTTTTTGGCTGCTACAGGCTCAGCTTTTACGTCTGATCTGAGGAATGGCTGTTGGGACCTAGTTAATTAAGTTAACATATGGTCAGCCTTGCAGCCTACATTGGCTGCTGCTACGTTTTGGGCCACCTTCCCTGGAGAAAGAACCAGCTCGTCTCCACTTTGGCAGGCCTGGAAAGATTCGTCCCTGTGACCCAGTGCTAACGTGATGGTGGGTCATAAAACACCATCAACGTAAAACTTACACCAAAAAAAAAAAAATTAATAATAATTTCATTCCTGCAAATCATTCGGGAAAATACATGTAAGTTTGCTAAATCAAATATATTATCTTCCAAATCTCTTTTTTAAGTCAGTTACAGTGATGATAAGCTAAGAAAAGCATTAAAATGATAGAAACACTTGTATGTTTAAAAGACTAACTGTATACGTTATATATAGATGTTTTATGTTCCTGACATGGTATCTCTTCCTTTATTACCATGAATAGAAATCATTTAGTACTCCTTCTAAGAAAGAATACTGATGATACAAATACAGTAAAACATAATGGCAATTGTCAGTTCTTTGCAATGAACAAAAGGGTTCATCATCAGAGAAAGCAGAGACACTAGTTTCTTTTTTATTCATTGGTCAATAGCATTCATGTTACTAAATATGAAATGAAAAATTACTACATCTCTAGTTTGCCACATACGGTTACACCCAATACACATACATATAATAATAACATAAGAATAGAAAATCCAGGTTGCAATGGTAAACCTTTTGTAAAAGCTGAATTCTAACCACAAAATCACAGGGTTTTTTTTTTTTTTTTTTTTTTTTTGCATAAAATGGTTGGCCGGTACATGGTAGCATGAGGACAGTAGTGAGTTTGGATTAGCTAATATTTTAGAAAATGATTTCTAAAATTAAATATTTTAATCTAATCTAAATAAATAAAGGTTTTATTAGTGAATTTTTGGGCAAACCTGAAAGCTTTAGAGCATAGCCAGTGGATTGGAAGGAGCAGCAGATGAAGACTAACGTCTAATATTCATGGTAACTATCTTCTTCCTGGTTATATTGTGGACATGACAAGAAGCTAATGTGGAATAATAGAAGAATTCCTGAGGGATCTTTATAAGAAAGGTAGGCTTTAGCAGCTATTTGTAAATGGAGCCTGTACAGTATGTTTCAAAGAACTGTAAATTAAGACTTCTTACAAAGGGAAAGCGTTCTTAAATTCTATAAATTCTGCTTTCTGAAGAGGAAGTATGCTAATGAAGTTATAAATTCTTTGAGAGTCAAAATTACGCTAGAATGTAATCTCCTGTTAGAGTTCTGAGTTTGTGGTAACAATTCAATAAATATTTATCAAATAGGACTGGATTCTTTGTACCAGTATCGGCTGGTGAAATGAATCCAAGTCTCTGAACTTTGTACAGAGGCTGGGTTTGGATAAACTTACAGAGGAAAGTCTTCTAGGGGGTTTTATGAGGGTGCTGACTGAGGCAATCCTTTAATCAATAGCGTGGTGTACAAAGGCAAGTGTGGGTGCAGGATGTAAGCTTAGGTCATGAGATGGAAATGATGTGATGGGGTTTTCTTAGGGACCTTTGCCGTTGCTAATCTGTTCCTGCTTCAGCGATTCTTTCAGTGACCCAGGGCTTTGGCTGAGTAGTGCCAAGAAATAGCTGGCTGACGGCTGGGTTGTTTTACCAGTGAACAGGAAAGAAGATGGTAGTATCCATTCTTTTCTCCACTTCGGGGTTCAGACAGAAGTCTGTCTCTGTTCAGTTATCTGTCCTCCTCTGTTTGGCCAAGTGCTTCAGAGAAGAGTTGCCCCAAGACTCAGGGAATGCATTTTGACTGCTTTGTTAATCAGCTTAATGATAACCCACAACCCTTGGACCAACTACATTTTGACTGCTTTGAATCAACCACGACAGACTCATACTCCTTGCCAATAACTGATGCATACATGAGATGACACAGGGTTCTAGAATCACCAGGAATAGCCTGCTACAAAATTTCTGGGAGAGGTTTTCTTCTTCTAAGGAAGACCCAGAGAAGGGAACAGTTTCTTCCTCCTCTAGAAGAAGTAGTAACTGAATACAATGCCTGGATTTGCACAGCCATCTTGCACTCATGAGAAGATGAAGCCAAAAGACAGGAGCTTATACCTTGTGTAGATCAAAAGAACAAGGTGCAAAAATAATTGATTCCTTGATGGCATCATTGAGTGGATGAATTGCTATTTTGGGACTTACTGTTATGTATAATAACGTATTTACTTATATCCTTACTCTTGTGGCACTTCCGGTTGAATTTTCTAGCTTGCAGAGGGTGGCCAGAATTGGCAAATAAAAATGTAGTTTGCATAGTTAAGCTTGAATTTCAGATAAATGATGAATAATTTTTCAGTGTATGTATGCTTAATGTGGTATTTGTCCCATGCAATATTTGGGGCACCCTTACACCAAAACTTTATTTCTTGTTTATCTGAAATTCTGATCTAACAAGGCACCTTGTATTTTATGTGCCAACATTAAGCTTGTCATTGAGAACAGTTTACCTAATTCAGGGATGAAAGGCTTTGCTCAGGTCCTACTGGCTACGTATGCTCTTTCAGAGGTAAAAGGTGAAATAGAGTGACCAGTTATACTTGCAGTATACATATTTGGAATTCAGCCTCATATTCTCAAGAACTAATAAAAATGTCTACAATACGTTTTTTTCCCGAGTTTTGTTGATGTATCCTTACCAGGATTTGAAATATTATTATAATGCAGATTAACTGTAGAAAGAGTCAGATCCTGAAGTCTCCGTTTCTTTACTTACCACCTATTCGGGGCAGGAGAAATCTACCATCTGAGTCCCAGTATCTCACTATGTAGTTATGAGAAATTAACAGTGTACATTTTGAGAAGCACCGTTTATGCCAGGCACATATTACTTCAAACACAGTAACTTTCTTTCTTGTATTGATTGCAAAGAACTCTCTTAGGTATACTTGTAAGAATATTACGCTAAGAAGCAATAGAAACTCATTCATCCAAACAGGTACCGACGCTGCTCCTTCCGTCTGCACAACTTGAGCGGAGTGAGTGCAATAGGATGTGGACAAATGAGTTGCTTTGTGCCTTGAGAACCTTGTATCAACTTACTGTATAGGTGAGTGGGTTTTTTAAAAAAATACATATATATTTTAATGTTTATTTTTGAAAGAGAGAGAGAGAAGGATAGACTATGGGCAGGGGAGGGGCAGTGGGGGAGGGAGACACAGAATCTGAAGCAGGCTCCAAGCTCTGAGCTGTCAGCACAGAGTCCGTCGCGGGGCTTGAACCCACGAATCGTGAGATCATGACCTGAGCTGAAGTCAGACGCTTAACCAACTGAGCCACCCAGGCGCCCCTAAATTATTTTTAAATACTTGTTTATTTTTAAGAGAGAGAGTGTGCAACTTGGGGAGGGGCAAAGAAAGAGGGAGACAGAGAATCTGAAGCAGGCTCTATGCTGACAGCAGAGAGCCCAATGTGCGGCTCTAACTCACAAACTGTGCGATTGTGACCTGGGCTGAAATTGAAAGTCAGATGCTTAAGAGGCTGAGCCACCCAGGCGTCCCTAACTGAGTTTTACTCTTGACTCTGAAACTGATGCATATGAGGTTGTTCATAAATTATAGCTGTTGTTAGTACCTAAACTGAGAAGAATAGGTTTCCCTTTTCTTGGAGGATAGAGCCCCATCTCTTCCTTAGTATCTCCAGCATGTGGCACAGTGGATACCACACAACCAAAAGGTATATAATGAGCATAAACAGGCATGGAATTGGGTTCCTACCTCATGGACAACGCATGGACCATACAATCTTTCTAATGGGTTATTCTATATTCAAGTTGTCATGCCATTTTGATATTTTTCTATCTTACTTTTTATGCATGAAATAAGTTATTCTCACCCAAAAAAATATAGAGCCTGCAGAATGGCAGCCGGGATGTCAAGTCGTTTCATGCTCCTATAATCCCGGTGAAGAAAAGAATTGGAGAAGGAGGGGAGAGCAGCTGTCCCTGAGAAGGTGACAGGCTGTCAGATGGGAGGATTGACTACAAGCGGAACTACAGTTGAGGAACAGAAGATAAAGGGAGGTGCGGTCAGGTTTAGACAATGAGAACTGCCTAGTCCCGCAATGCCTCAAAGACGGTGAGGACTCCTCTACTGAAGGATTGACTCATAGACTCTGATGACCATTTATCAGGAATATTATAGCAGCTCTGTTTTCTGCTTAACTTGAAAAATAGGGATATTAACCACGATTTATCAGCTCACAGATGAGGGATTTGATCCAACTAAACCTGAAGAGACCCCTTTGCTGGTTTTCAGGCATCTGTAAATCACTGCTCATGATGGTTTTCAAACATCACTGCTGAGTAAAATTAACTTGGGAACTTTGAAAAATCTAGATGCTTAGGCCCATCTGCAGAGATTCTGATTTAATTGGTGTGGGGTAGGACTTAAGTATTAAGGATTTTTTCAAAACTCTCCAAGTGATTCGAAGGTACAGCACTTTTGAGAGTCACTGAACTAGTTTGCTCGAGAATTATGATTCTGGATTGTAGTTTGGAATCTGAGTCAACCAGAGATGTAACACTGAGCAGCTTCCTTAACTTCTCTTGGTTCCATATTCCTTATTTAGAGGTTGGATGTATATTACTTCTAAGGCACTCTCCTCCAAAATTTTATTATTCTAGGACCCTTAAAAGCTTATTAATTATGAAAAGGCAACTTTACTGCTTTCTCAGAGTAGAGGGGGAGCTCTATTCAGAGACTTGAGAATTCTTTGGACTCTTTCCCGTTAATTATAATTGCAGTCATAGACGCCCCTCAACGTGGGGATGGTTCTGCTTCTCAGAGGAACGTGGGTGATCAACAGGGTTCAAATGGCAGGATTCTCAGGAGTCCCCTGCTGAGGACTGGTGTACATCCCAATGAAAAATGGATTCCTTTCCTCTTCTCCATGATTCCAGAAGATACTTTATTGCCAGATTAGAGTCATCTAAGGGACTCCTGCATGTTTTTCTTGGTCTTTTGTGTGGATAGCTATCTTTGTGCTCTTTTGGGCTTGCTGCCTTACATTTAGCTTAGTGACTTGCTGACCAAGAATTTTCCTGACCCTAACCCAGAGCTCTCAGGTGCCTTTTAGTCTTGATTTTACTTCCACCCAAATGAGAGCGTGTGTCTCATTGTCACTCTGGTCATGCAGCTACTGACTCCAGGCAGATGATGATAGACACAGGAGTTCCAAATTTCTTTTTTTCTCCTAAAGAAATTTAAGGAGGACTTACATTATGAGGTTTTCCCAAAGATGTTGCCTGTATTTCATGGAATTTGTATTTGTTAGTATAGTTTTATTTGCCACACAATGTGCACAAAAGTAATCATAGAGATGTGAACTATCACGGGGCATAAAACATCAATGTCTTATATGGAGACTATGAGTGAGTGATTTTCTTTAAGTGTAAAACTTCTTATTTCCCAAAGGGAAGGTACAATGGAAAGACAGTCTCTTATTACTTTAATACTTCTTGAAGTTCTAGTTTAAAAACAAATTTAAAGACCTGCTACTCTACACACAATTCAAGAGAAGTCACCCAGTTAAAACTCAGACAATCTTATTGGGAGAAAATTTTGGAAACTTTGGGTTACTTGTGAAAGAGTTAAAAACGTTTTTTCTTCCTATTCTGGACATCAGACCCGGACACGTTTACTCTTACGTAAATGGTATCAGTTCACCGTGGAAGTGGGAAAGAACTTCTGATTTTAGATCAAGAGGGCAACAAAGCAGTAAGAAGGATCATAGGGCACCATGTTAGTGACAAATCACAGGAGGTGGTTCCAGAAAGGTTGTGAAAACCAGTTTCTCATTGCAGGAATTGGGTTGGGCCACTCCTTCGCCCCCCCCCCTTCTCAAACACAAATATTTTCATATAATAAAAGCTTGTTTCCCTATGGTTATAACCCAGCCTCCCCTTCTCGGGCACCACCATTTTAAGAGGTTGACTGCGCGGACTTCCCCAAAGTGCATAGGTTTTGTATCTCTCTGGACCGGGTCTCCTAGAGGTGAGGCGTCCCTTCGGGGGCTCACGCCTGGTGAAGGGACAAGAAACACCCACTCGGATCCAACCCGGGCAGCCGGCGGCTGGAGCATGCGCTGAGAGTTTGTGCAGCTGGCCTTGGCTGCCGCCGCTGCCTCGTCCGGACTTGGCGAGGACTTGGGAGGGACAGCGGCGCTGGGAGGTGGCTTAACAGAGACTTTCCAGCAACTGCTGCCCAGGACTCTTTTTTTTTTCCCCCCCTTTTTCCCAGGAGGCGGCGACGGCGGCGGCGCGGGGAGAGGAAGAGAAGGAAGCGTCTCCTGCTTGAGCCAATGCAGCCCTTCGGCTCTCCGGGAGCAGCGTCCCTGCCCCGATGAGCCCCCGCAGCGCGTCCCCGACCGTCCCCCGGCGGGAGTGGGGCGCGGAGCGCAGCGCCGACGGTGAGTGGCCGCACGTCCCCGTCTCCCCCGCGGGCCGTCCCGCCAGCCCGCCGGCGGCTGTCCCCGGCGCTGTGTGCTAAACGACTTAGCGGCTGGCGGCGGGGCTCCGCCGCTGCCCGCGCTTCCCCCCGCGCCCTGCCGGGGGCGCGCGGACGCGGCGGCGGCGCGGGGGACCGCGCTCGGCTTTGTGCTGCTCCGGCGGCCCGGAGAGCGGGGTCGCGGCCGCGGCCCGGGCCGGGGGAGGGGGCCGGGAGTGACTAACCCGGCGTCTGCACAGCTGCACCGGCCCTAATTCCCCTGCGCCCCTCCCCGCCCCCGCCCCCGCCCCCGGTTAATCCATCATTCCGGGCCGGAGCACCATTTCTCACGTTCTCCCCGAGAAACCCTAGGCGCGGGGCGGAATCCCAGCTCAGCGCCGCGTCCCCCCAGTGCCCCGCGTTCACACTCGCGTGGCGGGATGGGGAGGGGTGCGGAATTGGGGGGCCCGGGAGCTGTCCTAATGCGGGGGACGCACGCACTCGCGGACTAGCCGGCGGCGCCGGTGACGTCTCCCGGGGGTAGTGTGGTTTCCAACCTTCGGGACAGTTCCGAGCTGAGCTGTTCCCCAGGAGGGGCGTGGACTGAGGGACGTTTTCAAGAGCGTCTCATCAGAATGCAGAGGACACCGCCGAGCGTCCCCTGAGAACGGGAGTTTACTGTGTGCCTTCATTCATCCGGGAGTCAATCTTTTCTCTTCTCAGCAGGTGTTATCTGAAGCCGGTTTGGAACTTTAGGGGAGTTTGGGTTACAGTTACAAGCTTAACAATTGATTTTCGATGAAGCGATGTCTCGAATGACCGTGGCTTCGGATCGGACTCTGGACCCAGCTGAGGGCTGCAGGGGCGGGATGGGCTGGGGGGTGAGGAGCGCGGTGATGAGAAGTCCCCTGTTCTCTCCGCCCCCTGCAGACCTCAGCTACTTTGCCGGAGAGAGTAGGATGTGGTGAAAGGATGGGGCTTCTCCCATACGGGGCTCACAATGGCCAGAGAAGATTCCGTGAAGTGCCTGCGTTGCCTTCTCTATGCCCTCAATCTGCTCTTTTGGGTAAGTCAAACAGCTCCACTGCACCAACAGGTGGGGACGGCTGGACTCGGTCTCCTCCAGCCACCGCTTAATGCGCCAAAGGGCATGGCTAAACATTAATTAATTACAGAGGATCACACCCTCTATTTTTCAGAGAAGTCCACTTTGATCTTAAAATGCCTTTGATCTAGCTGAAGTGCCATTTGTAATTAGAAAAGAGAAATCGACGCCTGGATACTGGTGGCAGTAAAATTAGACTTGAAGTTAATCTAGGGATATAAATAAATGCACGTGCTTGTGCTTATAGATAAGAAAATTATGACACACTACTTAGGGAACTGCTTGTTTTCAGGAATTTCAGATAACTGCCCAAGCCATAAATTGTTGCGTTACCTCATCCTAGCCTATAAAATCTGGTTGGGGTAAAGCAGTCTTACAGTGTTTTTTGTTTTGTTTTTGTTTTTGTTTGTTTTTTTTTAGGAATTCATGCACAGATACCCTATAGAAAGATTGGGTGGATTTTTCTAGGAGATTCCACAGATCCCCTGAAAAGGTGGTTTTCATGTAACTATTTCGAAGTTGGCAAAGTTTTAGGGAATTTTATGTATGCTTTTGGAAATTCCCATAACCTTTTAAGGAAATAAAATATATAAAATTTAACAAGCTCATGGAAATCTTTATGCTGTATGAGCTAGTGATTTTCTGTGCTTTGTGCCCAGGCATAAATTTTCATTATGTGATATTAATAATCACATTATTATTTATAAAATTTATGAGGAAAATATAAAAATTAAAACTTTGAATGTTGCTTCAAGAAGCTGTCGTCCTTAAGCAAGTTTTTTTTTGCCAATTTTGTATTTTATTAATCATTTATATTCAGAATTTTCTATTAGAAATTTTAATGTGTGATTTATTTATCTGGCTGACTAGCTGGCATTGACCAGCCTCCTTTCATAAGGCTAGTACATATGGTCCCTAGAGGATGACACTTTGGCTTGAACTAGTCCCCATAGGTGGCTCTCTTTTAAAGTGACAAATTAAGCCTTCCTTCCATGAGTAATCTGAAAAGATATCTGAACTGGCAACATTTTATTTCCTCTACCTGAAAGTTAAAAATCATCGAATAGTTCAATTCACCGCTTGGAAATGTAAAATCACTAATTGATCTTATTGCAGTTTTTAATTCTAAATATGTACATTTTCTTCAGTGGATCATTAAATCACCCACTTAGTTATAAGGTTATTAAGATTTTGAACTTTGTGGTTTTTTTTTTTTCAAATGTATAATAATTCTCACTTCAATTTACTGGTCTTTCACTTTTCTTCTTTATGCTTTTTAATTATAGTGTCATCACCTTTTTATAACTAAAAGGGAATTTAAAGATGACTTGATTGAACTTCCTTACTTTGTGAATGAGAAAACGAAGTGTAGGTTAGTGACTGGCCAGAACTCAAATGGCCCGATGGTGACTGTTCCAGTAACAGAACTCTGCTTTCTCTCTCTCAGAAAGTGCCTTTACATGGATGATTACTGTGTTCTCAGTCTTGGAATTTCTAGGACTTTTGTTGTTGTCCAAAGAATAATGATTTGGAAATTTTTTTAATCATCTGTATTATGTGGGTGGAAAAAACCTCAATCATTTAACCAAAATATTGCTATTCCAAGTAATGAATTACTTAAAAAAACTGTTCATTAAATTCCTCCAGGGCTCTTTCTTGCCCCCCACCAAATGTAAAATGTCATGTCTTTGCTGTTAGCCTGTACCTCAACCTTCTCACTTTCTGTGTGCATGTTTTATTTATTCATTGAGATCCCTTCCCCCTTTCTCCAGCCCTTCCCCAGCCCCTTTCCAGCCCAGCTTCCCCTCCAAGAAAATAATTCATGTTAGCTGCCTGGTATGGATCCCTCTGTATTCTTTTATATTTCATACAAAGATGTATTTACTCATACGTGCCCCCATATACTCATTCACGTACATTTATATGTACAGTCACAATATTTTTTTGTTAAATTGTTTTTTTCTCACGCGGGTTCAAGTAGCAGGAGTGGGATTGCTTCGTGGGAGGATGTGTGATGTAGACAACAACAAAAGAACTAATCTTTATACAGTTCTTCTTCCATTTGCTAGTCACATTTAGTGCTCCAGTTTCCCAGCCTGTGAAGTAGGAATGATAGTTCCTCCTTTCTAGCATTGTTGTGAGGATTAGAGTTAATGTACACAGTGGGGCCTACCTGTGCTGTGTGGAAGTAGTAATACTAGATAGTAGTACTTGTGTTTGTTACCACTGTTACTACAGTAATGATGCTCAAGTAGATTATCAGGAGGTGGAGTGTTCAATCAAAGGAACCCCTGTGGTGGTAATAACAGTAATAGCAGCAATTGTTACTGGTTCCTTGACCCAGAAATCCTGCGCCAGGAATCTATCCTCTAGAAAGAAGAATACCAATACATCCCATTTTATGCACAGAAATATTTATTGCCATCTTGTTAGTATTAGGGCACTTTTAAATTTTTGTCAGTTTGAATGGTTTAAAGTGTTATTTCACTGTTGCTTTGTTTTTTATTTCCTCTTTTCCCAATTGAGCATGAGCATAATTTTCTTTAGACACGTATATATTTCATATATATTTTTTCATTTCATAATTCATATTCATTAAGTATGTCATATTTACCATTTAGGTTTGCCTTACAGTTTGTTCATTGATTTCATTTATGCTATTACTATACAATAGTCCAAAAAATTTTTATATACTGTTTTAAAAAGAGTTTTTCACTAAGATTTTATATATTCTTTCATATTCTTCTGTTCTTTCAAAGCACCTGTCTTTCTTGTTTTAGTCAGGGTTTCTTTTTCCCAATGGACTTTAAGCTTATTTTATATAATTAAAAATATCTGTTGGTATCTTTTGGGAATTGTATGCATTGTATATCTAACTTTGGGAGAATTGGCATTATTCTTTCAGTGCTAAAACAATGTTTGCAGATCCTGTGTTTTCTTACTGAGTCAGACGTAGTTTTCAGCCTTGTGCCGGGCGCATTCCTGGGCATTCTTGCACTACTCTCTCATCTAGTTCTCATAACGGCCTTGGAAAATTGTTTCTTTTTTGGAGAAAGAGAGGTTATTCAGAAAAGTTCAATAACTTGCTAGTGAGTGGCAGAACAGGGACTCCAAGTTCAAAATTTTTCTTCCCCGAGTGTGATGGAAGTTGTAGGACTGGAAATGGGGGTGAATTTATTTGCAGTGGAGAGGTAAACATCCTGAGCAGGAAGGGATAAGCTGTCCGGCTCTTAATTCCAAGTCCTCTAGAGCAGTGCATCTCACCTGCATGTGCATACGGACCACCTGGCAGCTTGTTAGAATGCAGACTCTGATTCAGTACAGCAGGGGCTTGGGCCTGGAAGCCTGCATTTCTAAAAAGCTCCTCTGTGATGTTGTTGGTCTACGTCCCATGTATTGAGGAGCAAGGCTTTAGTCCCTGTTCAGTTCTTACCGGAATTAGAAGCAGAACAAACAAGTGTAACACGTGAGCCCAACTTCTTACATCAGACTTCACACCCGGAGTATGGAGAGGGGATTATTCTTGCCCCTGGTTTTGCAAGATTGAGAAACCTGCCCTCTTTACCTCTGGGATCAAAAGCTAAAACATTTTACCCTTCTTTTGACATTTTAATAGTTCCCCCACCCCTCCACCTTCCCTATTTCTACCATCTTTCCTTCTCTACCCAAAAGAATTTTAGGGAAAAGAAAATGAAAATCTTAACTGAGGACCTATACAATTTTGTTTTGCTGTTCTGAGAGTTGGACATCAAACAGAGTGCTTTGTGTGTGTGTGTTAAAGTACATCCTGGGTAGTTTTCTAAATGTGAGGCAGAGACGTGTCTAAGAGGAAACAATTCAAGATCACAAACGCACTGCCTTCTCTCCATTGCCGTGGGACCAGTCACCTCGATGTGCCCTCTGTCGAGTGGCTCTTCCACGTTCTGAAGAAGCGCGACCTGGTACAGCTGTAGGGGAGCCGACACACAGATATTGGAGGTTTGTCATGAGTGTCGTGGGTTTGTAACAGGAGAGGTCACATGGGACACGGTGCACGTGGGTGAACTGCCCCAAGAGCTCTTTTGAAACCATGATTCACATTCTGGCCACAAAGGAGCAAGGAAATGAGCTATTTTCACTTCAGTTTTATCCCTCTTTTACTATTTAAATGGCATATTATTTAAGTAAATGAAAGCTTTCCTCCATTTTAAAGACAACTTCTGTGGCTCTATGATATGAATGCTTGCCATTCATAGATGATAATTTTCTGCTATTACAACTGTGGATAAATATGGTTGTCTTTGGAAGTTCTTGAAGTTGGGGAGCACTTAACATTTATCAAATATGTTTGCTTATTATTTTCTAAAAATACAATTTCCCATCTGTAGTTTTTAAATCCGATTTCTCACTGGCAGATAAGAGCCACTGTTTTTCACCTACCATTACTAAAGATAGTAGCAATAGAGAGGAACTACTCTAATGAACTAAGAAAAGAAGCTTATAAAAGAAAACCGAAAAAGTGGATAGGGAATCCAGTTCATTCTTTTGGGATATGAAATGAGTATCTTTTGGGTAAATGAAACAGCAGAAGGTTAATGTTCTGTTTCCTTTTCCCTGGCCATATGTACTGAACCTTAGGTGTTTGACCCGTGGCAGACCTTACAGAGATTCTTGGCAAGTAGACGTTTGTATTCACGTGGCATTTATGTAGTCATATAAAAATACAGCTTTTTAAATCGTGGTCCCTAACTTTATACTCTGAAAGTCCTTGAAGTTTTCTTTAATTCTAAGGACTAGGGGAGAGCCTCCCAACAAATGTTAGTTGTTTCTAAAAATAAACTTTAGGGGCGCCTTGCTGGCTCAGTCGGTTAAGCGTCTGACTTCCGCTCAGGTCATGATCTGGCGTTCGTGGGTTCGAGCCCTGCGTCGGGCTCTGTGCTGACTGCCAGCTCAGAGCCTGGAGCCCATTTTGGATTCTGCGTCTCCCTCTCTTTCTGACCCTCCCCTGCTCACGCTGTCTCTCTCTCTCAGAGAATAAATACATAAATAAATAAAAATAAACTTTAAATAAGCTTTAGTCTCAGGGGCAAAGCCGGCACATGTTTTTTTATACAGTGTGGCCCCAACTGAGCAAAGATGAGCCATCGCATGGTTCATAAGGACCATCCTTGGGAGAGGGGCCTGGGTGACTCTTTCGACCGTGACCCTGCAGCAGACCAGAACAGTACTGACGTTGGCCTGCCAGCCCCCAAATAATCAAGACTTGATTTAACTTTGTGTTTCAAGAAATAACTATTTCAATCCTTTTTTTTTTAAGCCAAAGGGAATTAAAAAAATTTTTTTTACTGTTTATTTAATTTTGAGAGAGAGACAGAGTGCGAGCAGGTGAGGGGCAGAGAGACAGGAGACACAGAACCTGTGGCAGACTCCAGGCTCTGAGCTAACAGTACAGGGCCTGACAAGAACCTGAACCCACAAACCATGAGATCATGACCTGAGCTGAAGCTGGACACTTAACCGACCGAGTGAGCAACCCAAGCACCCCAAGACAAAGGGAATTTTAAAAGCACCTAGTCCAGTTCTCCATTTTCAGGATAAACAAACAAAGGTTCCAGAAGTTTGAATTACTTGTCCAAGTTCTCTGTAGAGACAGAACTGTAACTAAGTTTCCCATCTCTCTTCTGCATTCTGCTCTTTGCTACCAGATTTGACATAAAAAGTAAAGTTAAGGTAGATGGTTTTAAACATTTGTCAGCCTTGAACAGCTTTGAACAGCCTTGAACTGTTCTTTTATATAAGACTATAGATTATGGATGGCAGACAGTTGAAAGAATTAGAAAGTCTATTTTGTGACTATGCTCTTATTGTTTGGTGGAAACCAAAATCATACATTTCATAATAAGTTTAGGGAATGTGCATACACGTAAAATTCTGATTGAGAAAACAACTTGATTCAATTCTTATTTTTACATAATTAGATTTGAGCAAAACCAGAATATATCTCCAACAACAGCAAATTTCATATATATAAGTATTTGTTGAGAGCTAGCATTTTCTAAATGTTTTGCAAGACAGAATGTGGCAAATGTCCTGCTAAGTAGTAGATTAAGTATATTTCTTTAGAGTAATATTTGGGTTATTTTCTAAACATTTTCTTCAACTACAAACAATATTTCACAATATTGGAGAAAATGTAAGGTGGTATATGCCTAGTTATGTATGATAATTATACTGCCCCTGGTAATTTAGTCATCATGAATGACAGTTGAAGTATTATTTTATTTTCATTTGAAAACCTAGTAGAAAATGCTGTTATTAGGAAAGGGTCCTGAATTGCTTGCATTATTTGTGCTTGTAGATTTAATAGCATCAAGATTTGTATTGAGGTGACCTCATCTCCTTTTAGCTTTGTTTCTTGCTACACCATGCACTCTATGTTGTTACTACTATGATTTTCTCAACCCCAGTGAGTAAAACCACTCTTTGAGAACGAAACGGTTTCCAGACATTTAATGCAGCTGGAAATAATGTCATAATAAAAAGTAGTTTTATTCTCAGAGTTGCTTGTTCGCCATAAGATAGGGCTTTGTGTTGATATTATTTATTTTGACTAATGTTCTGGGCACAACTACAATGCTTGGGTAACTACTGTGCAAAAGAACAGTGGAGTCAAGTAGAAGCTTGTAGTTTAAAGGACGCTTGAGAACACTTAGACCGACTTCTGACCTGATTTATAAATCTTTGAACTTGTAATTCAGCAAGCATCTCTCTACTGGAAAACTTCCAGTGATAGAAAGCTTAGCTCTTCTTGAAGCATCTCTTAGTTTTCCTTAGCTCATCTAGCAAGTTGAAATCATCTCTCTTTAATTAAATCATTTTCTCATTTATTCATCTAATATCTGTCGGGTCTCACTGCTGGGCCTGGTACTCTTCTGCGTGATGGGGCTGTAAGCAGTGCTCTGTGGAATAAGATGGGTGGGTGAAAATAGGAAACAATAGATAATTGCTGTGTGAAGTCTGTCCCGGGGATAAGGAGGGAATTGGGAGAACATCTTTACATGCTAGCCATTTGAGCTGGTCTCGAAGGGTAAGGTTGAGCTGTTCTGCTGGTGAGGATGGGAAGGCTGGGGCAGGGTGCATCCCAGGCAGGGGGAACTGCATGGGCAAGGACACAGAGGCTTGGGGGGAGCTGCATGGTGCATTGCCGGAGAAGTACAGGCAGCTTTTTGTATCTGGGTACAGAATGTGTGCGGCAAGGAGCAGGCAGGGAACAGATTGAAGAGATCACTTAAAGGTGACTGAAGAGGGCCTCTGTGCCCTGCTGAAGAGTTTAAACTTGACTCTCTAGGAGAGAGTTGGGGGCAGTGGAAACAAGAGCTGGGAAGACCCCCTCAGGGCAGCTTGGGAGCTGTATAAGCAGAAGAACTCAATCTGTGTTTCCTAAAGCTAACTGAAGGGTGAATTTGAGGTGGACTCTGTGAGCCGGAGAGTTCATTATAAGGTGAGTGTAATTACCTGGCAAGAGACTGAGGGCCTGAACTAGCCAGAAGTGGCAGGAAGCGGGGAGGAATTCACCAGCCGTGGTGCCGGAACAGTCTGTAGGACTTGAAAATAATTAGATATAGGACTGAGGAAGAGGGAGAGGTCCAGGCTGTCTGCCAAGTTGCCAGTTTATGTGATTGAAGCGTTGATTATACCATTTACTGAGATAGGAAACACAGTGGGAGGGACACACAGGTTTCGAGAGGAACGGAAATGAGTTCTGTTTCAGAGATGTCAAAATCGAGAATGGCCATGCAATCCAATAGGTAGCTATATCACAGAGCTTCCTTCCTCATCCACGTGCTAGACCTTCAAATATCTGAAGGTTCTATTCTGAACTGATCTAGGAGTTGTCTTATCTCTTAAGTTGACTGAGAAAGATTAAGAGAAAGCCCTGAGGTCAAAAGTGACTTGAGATAGTAGTAGGTAATATATGTAAGAATCCTAGTCTGTCTTTTCATTGCATAAATCCTCTGTGAAGTCGCTCTTCCTAGCCTACAGATTGTATGTGAGGAAACAGGCTTAGGAAAGATTCAATGATACCCAATGTCATATAGCTAAAAAGGAGCACAGGTGGAATTATAAACCAAGGCTTTTTGATTCAATGGCTTCTTATAGCCATTATGGCCAAGACTATATGCCTTAAATAGTCTCTAAGACCGTGTATTCGGGTCCCTGCTTGGCTTTCCATTCTTATCACATGGCAATTTCCCTTCCGTGAACATGTCATGCAGCCTTCCATCCTAGGGTCTTTGCTTTTCCTTCTGGCTGGAATGTACTTTTCAAATGCTCTTTCCATAATGAACTTGTGTAATTATCCTTCAGCCCTCAGCTCTCTGAGAGAAGTCTTTTTGACTCCATGGAATAGGTCAGGTACCACAAATAAGACTCTTATAGCAACCAGTATTATTTCTTCCCAGAATGAATTTATTACAGTTTACAGCTACACATTTATGTCTTTGATGGGTTGATTAAGGTGTGTTCTCTTACTAAGTTTCACCACAGAATAGAGATAATGCCTGGTATGGCCCATCCATGTATCTCTACTACATCAGAAAGGACCTGGCCAAGAGCAGTTGATCAATATATATTTTTTGAATGTAAGAATTACTTCAAAACCTGTCCACTTAACCAATTCTATCCTACTAGAAATGTTTTGGGATATGCCACTTAAAAGATATATACATTTTTTGTTATAAATGGAAGATGTGTATAATGACAACCACTGATAATATTACTATACCAAAATGAAGAATCTGATAGTTTATTGACACCTGTCTCAGAGCTAAGATACTGAACATTGGCTAAATAGCCTGTAAGAAATTAGAAGACAGAGAAACCAAGATCAGTAATTACTTTAAATAATGATAAAGAGAGGAGAGAATTATTTGTAATTGTACAAGGATTTGAAGTAAATAAACTATAACATTAATAGAATTTTCTGGCTCCTGTGAAACTTACAAGGTATTTAAAAGCCCACCTACATGTCAAATAGAGGGAGAATATGGAGCCTTAGATATAAGGTCCATGGTGCCCTGCTAGCCCTGTGTGTTTTAATAGGTTCTGTTATTATTTAGCTATGGAGAAGCCAACAGATCAGATGACTACCGTTGAAAAGATAGTTTATTATACTTACAGATCCTGAGGTAGACAGTACACGTCTCATCATGAGGGCCAAAGGGTAAGCACTGAGGTCCATCACAAGGCAGAGAGAAAGAGGGATGGGGCACTTTTGTTATAGCTACATCAACAAGGAACGGGCAAGGCAAAGTAAGTAGGTTCTGGATTGGCTAGTATAAATAATTTCAGCAGCGTCTGGAGTACAGGGGTGTCCCTGGTCGTCTGGCACCTGGACCTTGCTGTGATTACGGCAGGTATAGAGTGGGCCAGAGTGAAACAGACCCATACAAGATGTGGTTGGGGTGTGGGGTCTGGATTGGTAGTTTTGTATTTGAAAATGACAAGCGTGAACCTGGGAGCAGACCTCCTCTGAAGGTGGTGGAGGGCAGGCAGCCAAGGTAAGGTGGCTCAGGCACATTATCGGTTTGTTCAGACCAAGGTGTGTCTGGCTTGAACATATAGAACAGATGTTAAAGCATCAAATTCACAGAAGCTAGAAGCATGATTAATAAACTGTGGCTGACTGACCCACGGGGTAACTTTTATTAGTTTTTACTTTTACAATCTGTTTTTATTCCCAACAAAAATGAGGATAGTAATAACTGGCCTTATTCTTCACTGAACTGTGGCCCCAGGGTTCGTAATCTGTTTTACGCCATTGACTCCTGAGATTCTATTCCCCAAAGGATATAGTTAAGACATTCAGACTTAGTCTTATCCCTCTCCTTTTAAAAAAAGATCCCTACATGCTGTGTGGGCTAGTCTCCTCACTGTGGAAATCGACACATCATTTTTTTAATGTTTATTTATTTATTTTTGAGAGAGAGAGAGAGCACGCACGTGAGTCGAGTGCACAGCATGCACACATGCACCGGTGAGGAGGGGACACACACAGAGAGAGACAGAGACAGAGAATCTGAAGCAGGCTCAGAGCTGTCAGCACAGAGCCTGACACGGGGCTAGACCTTGAGAATCGTGAGATCATGACCTGAGCCAGTTGGATGCTGAACCGACTGAGCCAGCTGGGTGCCTCGATATGTTCATTTCTAAACTCGGAAGAAGTTACTGACTAAGCCTAAACCTCCAAAGACCAATGGCCTGGATTTGAATCTCAGTTTTGGCACTTAGAAGCTGTAGGACGTTGAACAGATTACTTCATTTTTCTGTTCTTCATGATATGCTTTATAGTCTGTAATTATCTACTTTACTGTTCACTCTTCGTGTCCCACAAGCAGCTTCACAAAGGCTGGGATCTCGCATCTCTTACTCACTGTGGGGTCTCTAAATCTAGCACAGACAGTGTGAGGCAGATTAACAGGTGTTGAGTCAGAATTTGCCACTGAATGAAAAATGAGCAAATTCACTACCTGATTTTCCAAGCAGGTAGCCATACTTCCCTGTACAAGAGGTCATAGAACTCTACATATTCTGTTTGCTTTGGAGCCTTTATCCAGAAAGCATTTGCATGGCCACTGCTTGACTCAGTCAGTACAGACTCATTCTTGTCTTGTACATTCATTATTTAATGAATTTAAAGCTAAATCTATAATGCATAATGGTAATTGATGTTCATTAATATGCCAGAAATTATTAAAAATCAAACTAAGTCAAATTTCGCTATATTGTGCTTAAAAATATAACTCTACCCTTTAGAAAATATTTCCATCTAAATAGGAGAGGGTTAGGGGTTACCTTCAACTTTTTGAAAAGTTGAAAATTTTTCCCAGGAAGACTCATTTTGAACATGTTCTTTATAGCTGTTTAAATAAAACTATGGGCAATTTAAAACATATACAAAAGTGGGAAACACCGTATAATTAATTCTTAATCACCTATTATCCAATTGTCAACATAACCTCCACTTCCCAACTAAATCTTATGCATCATGATTATTTATTTAACCATTCAGCATGTATCTCTAAAAGATAGGGATCCTTTAAAAAATCTTAATACCACTGTCGTATCTAAAACAATAATTTCTTAATATTTTGAAATATCCAGTCATGTGAAAATATCCCCAGTCATCTCATAAATGTCTTTCTGTGATTGTTTTGTTTGAATCAGGATCAGGTCAACATATTGCTTTGGGGAATCTCTTAAGTTTCTTTTAATTTATAGTAATTTCTCTTTTCTTCTTTCTTTTCCACTTGGCCAGTTTTTTTAATTGAAGCAATCAGACCATTTGTCCTGTGAAATTTCTCATATTCTCGATTTTGCTGATTGCATCCCCGTAGTGGCATTTAACAAGTTTAAATCTATTCCCTGTATTTCCTATAAACCGATAAATAGAGCTGGAGGCTTGATTAGATTAAGGTTGACTTGTTGGTAAAAATACTTCATCTCTGCGTACTTCTGATTGTATCTTGTTCGGGGGACATTGTGTCTTCTTTGTGACATTAAAACTAAGGAGTGGGGTCTGGTATTTTTTACTTCCACCTTATCTCTCCTTTCTAGAAATTAGCCTTTCACGTTACACAGTTCATAGTCCTGACTACATATTAGAACATCTGTGGAACCTTACACATTTCTCATGCCTCTGCCCCACTTTAAAGAATTTGTCCGGGATGGTTCTGGGCTCAGTAAATTTTTTAAGAGTCTTAAGTGATGTCGGTGTACAAATACAACTGAGAACCACTGTCCTGATAATTTGGGCAGTCACTGAGGATCTTTGCCTAGAGATCCATTATTTCAGAGGGTGTGGTTAAATAGTGATGCTCTATTATGCTTTATGCATGTATTAGCAGAAATTCTTCTATAAAACTTTCATGAGGTCTTCAGTTCTTTCTTTTGTATAAGAAAGGTAGGATAAATATTGGATTCCTACCAGTTTTCTGAATAATGAGTATCCACCATCCTACAAAGGTGACGAGGGAGTTTTAATTATTATATGAATTCATAGATTTTAGCATGTGATATTTCAAAGCATTGCATTTATTATTATTATTATTTTGATGCTCAAATTGTTGACCTTTAGCCAATGGAAGCCCTTTCAAGTTCCCTCCTGTGACTTTCTTGGCAATATCAGTCGTATGGATTTCATTGCCTCCTTGCTACTGCATATGATGTGTTTTAGGCTTATCTTGTACATCTGATCACTTAGTCATTCTGTGGCCTCTTCATCTTGTTCAATTCCTGCCTTGAACCTGGAATCAACCATGTAATAGCTTTGCTATCTGTGTCCTATTTGGTGACCTTCTATTTAGGGGCTATGGCATGATTACAAAATGAAGGGGCAGATATTTATCATAATAGTAAATTTCTAGATGGTAATTGGGGAAAAAGCACAATGGTTATATAACAAAAAAAAATCCTTAATTTTTAAAATGATTAATCCTGCAGAGAATGTTGGTAACCAATTTGTATTTTTTTTCTTTCCAGTTAATGTCTATCAGTGTGTTGGCAGTTTCCGCTTGGATGAGGGACTACCTAAATAATGTTCTGACTTTAACTGCAGAAACAAGGTAAGCTTTATAATTAATGATTGATTTCTTTCATCAGGTTTTCTTAGACCCAAGTTTCTAAGTAACTTTGCCCTTAGCTGTTTAGACGGTAGTGCTCTTCCACAATCAATAACTTTTGTTACAGACACTTGCATCTTCTAGCATTGTCATTAAAGTATGCCACATATCCTAGAGAACACCTCTGGGTATGCTAACACCAGTTGCCTGTCCTCTGGACAGTGAGTCAGCCGTGTCACATTTGTGCGAAAAGGACATTATAACTACTTTTCTATAAGAAAATTACTACCAACACCTTCTTACTTTCATATCCCTCAGCTACGGAAAACCAAACTCAGCATTCCCATTTTCTTCTAAAATTTCAAAAGGGTGATCCACTAACATCACCAAAGGCAAGTTACTTAACTTCTCCCAGCTTCCATTTCTTCATGTCTGAATGGGAACTGTCACATATACCACTCTGAAATGTCAGAAGGATTAACTGAGATACATTTTGTAAAGCCCTAAACAAAGTGGAGCTTAGTAAACAGTAATGGCTAATTTTTTGTTATTATTATTACTCTTACTAGTATGGTTCTTGTTAATGATTTTTTTCATAGAAAAAAGTTTTCTAGTAAAAATCATCTTCCTCCCTCTTTCTTTTAATATAGACTAATTTCTTTTTACTTAGCCGCGTTTCACATTTTGGTGAAAGATTACTTGCCGGGCAGAGAGAGTATTGCACGCGAAATCCCAGATCAGAGGAGGAGGGAGATTCTTCTCAGCAAGGAAGCGGCAGTGGGGCAGTGTGGTTTCCTTAGGCTACAGCTTCAGAGCTGATAGTAGATTGACTTCTTATTGGGGACCCCTATCATTTATTTTTTTTTAAAGGAGGCTTCATGCCCACTGTAGAGCCCAGTGTGAGACTTGAACTCACTACCCTAAGATCAAGACCTGAGATGCTTAATTGACTGAGCCATATCTTATAATGTATTTTAAATGAGTGAAGGTAGAAGTGCTACCACTTGTATAAAAAAAACCTAAGCAAAACATACAAAAATAAGACAAGCAATCAAGTCAGTGATAGTGCAGTGATTTTGAAAATAGCACTACAGTCATCAGCATTGAGGCATGATGATTTAAAAGATTATTAACACGAATCTCAGTTGTGTCTTGTACTATGTCTTGGGTGCATTTTGGTTCTATTTTATGTATAACATGACATTATCGTTCTTCTTTCAGGGTAGAGGAGGCTGTCATCTTGACTTATTTTCCTGTGGTTCATCCAGTCATGATTGCTGTTTGCTGTTTCCTTATCATTGTGGGGATGTTAGGATACTGTGGAACAGTGAAAAGAAATCTGTTACTTCTTGCATGGGTATGGTGTTTATATCTTCTCTTTGTTATGGGTAAAATGACCAACCAGGACTATTATTTTTTTATCAGTGCACAAGATTACGTGCTTAGGGAACCGTGATAGCAGTACTCTAATCTGTGGTAATTGTTCAACATCCTGTGAGAAGGGAAGCGTTCTTTCCATGAGAGATGATTTCAGCACAAGTATTTGTTGTACTCAAATGATGAGGTATGGAAATATGTATGCTATTTAATTATTTCACTCAGGCTATGTATTGACATTTTCATTTGAAAGAATGAGTTTTTTTTTCTTGTGTCATGAGCCTTATTACTACCCAAACAGGCTCCTTAGGACTAGAACGAGGAAGACATAACAGAACTCTATTTCTCTCTCTCTCTTCTTTAAAAAAAACAAACATAAAAACCTGTATGGAAATTCAGGTGATGAAGTAGCAGACGGATATTAAAATCCCAGCACTGCCTTTACAGAGGTTAGTGGATAGAGTGAGTCTTGGTTTCCATAGTCTCTGTGGCTTTTGTTTGTGTTGTTTGTTTTGTTTTGTTTTGATTCTGAAAGAGTTGGACTAGATGGCTTCTCAGATTCCCTTCAGCATATAAAATCTATTATTCTAAAATCCATAATCAGGCTTAGACAACTCTCTTTTAACATTAAAAATTTGAGTCAGTTTAAACTATAGCATATACATATATATATACATGCATCTTTTTTTTTTTTTTTTTTTGAAGCAATAACACATTGCTTGTTAGTGGCATCAGGTAGTGAGGCTGCTAACATGGAATTGCAGACATCTCAGATTCTGGAAGAATTAATTCAGTGGATATATGCCTTTCTTTGCAGTAGAACTCAGTGCTAACCGTGCATTAATTTCTTGTAGGGAACTTTCAAAAAACATTTTAATGGTGTGCTGATATGCTGGATAGCTGAGCGGAAAAAAGTCCTGATTTGTAGCATTTGAAGATGTCCGTGGGGTAAATACTTGCAGCATGGTTGATTTCAGGCTACCAAAGTGGTATCACTGAATGCAGAGTTGGGGAGAGATGAGCACAAATTGGCTCTCAGGAGTCCGCTCCCGCACACCAGTGCTTGACTGGATCCCATCCCAAGCCAATAAAAACAGAATCTTAGTGGGAAGCTGAACTAAAGCTTTGAATTTCACAGGAACAACCTGTGTTAATGTATTAGTTGGCTTCTTGGAGGATAACTGTTGGCTTCATGGATTCTTCGGGTCCTTGATTGGAAAACTGAAAATGCTGCAGAAAATAAACTACACTCAGAGAAGGGAAACATGCCCATTACTTTACTTGTCTCCCCTTTGGTGTACAGTGAGGAGAATGGCAAAAGGGTTTGGAATCTTAATTTGCCAATTAAGACATTTGGACAATAATTTAAACATAACCTCAAGGACTTACTTTACATGACACTCATATTTTAAAGGATGAAGAAGGTATTTTAAACTTACAAAAAATCTCCAGGATTCGTTTTTAAAACCACAATTTTAGAATGATGTCCCATTTACACAACAATTTAAGAATGACTAGTCTTCCCCCTGTCTCCACCACTCTGGGCAGTTCCTGGATTGTGTGTTTGGGTAGGGTGGGATAGCATATTTCCTGGAAGCTCAAAGACTTTTAGGAACCCATTTTGAAGACCATGTATGCATTCCATTAGGCTGTTTGAAGGCCCGTAAAGCAAGTTGACAAAGAACCGAGTAGTTTGGTCGCTACTTGAGGCAGGATGGATCACAGAGAATTGTGATGAGAGGCTGGAAAGAGCCTTATGATGCAAAGGTGACATGGAGGACTGAAATCATAATAATAACAAAGATGATGATGATAAAGTAGTTAACATTTCTCAGGTGCTTCCAGATGTTGTAGAGGTTTACATGAATTTTTTTACACAAAGAGTTTTATATGAATTCATCAATTTTGTCTCCACAATTCTAATGAGATAGATACTGTTAATTCCATAATATGGATGAGGACATGATGCACAGATTGGCTGATTGTCTGGGTTTGCATAGCTAGTAAATGGAGAATCTGTTGTACTCAGGCCATGGCCGTCCAGTACGACATATCTGTAACAACTTCACTATGTTACGCTGCCGTCTTTTCCTAAGTGCTTATAAATGTTTCTCACATTCTATAAAGTATTTTCCCTATGATCTTTCATTTCTTCAACCTGACAACAAATATCTAAGGTAAATAATTATATATGAGGTTCAGAAAGTTTCAGTAATATGTCCAAAGCCACTCAACAATTATGGGTGGTGCTTTGATCCAAACCTCAGTGTTTCTAACTGTCAAGCCCAGTCTCATTGGGCCTTTCCTGATGTCTCTAGTAGCTGCTTCTCAACCTTTGAAGCCTGGCACATTTACCTTATTATAAATTTCCTTTTTTTTGTAACCAGCCCAAACTACCAGACTACAAACAACTTGGTAATATGAACTGTTCACTTTGCCTATAGCTTCAGTAAATGTGTATAAAATTGCACACTGGATGGGACATTAGGACAGTGCGAGTAGGAGCCGATAGCCGCTCAGAGGGGAGGTGGAGCCAGGCAGGCAGTGAGGCGAGTGAGATTTTAAAGGAGGGATCTGACCCACGAATTCCAGTGACGATGCTGGAATCGAATCGAAGCAGGTCTTCATTTTGGGGCAGCAAATAAACTGCCACCTTCACCACCCTATCTTTGGATGTTATTTGGACATCTGGTTGATTCCAAGCAGGTTTATTACTTGAATTTATATTGTGAAATTGTTAAAACCCCATATAAAGAATGATCATCTTTAAAAATTAATAATAGGGGTGCCCGGCGGGCTCCGTCAGTTAAGCATCTGACTTTGGCTCAGGTCATGATCTCGCAGTTTGTGAGTTCAAGCCCCTCATCAGGTTCTGTGCTGGCAGCTCAGAGCCTGGAGCCTCCTTCAGATTCTGTGTCTCCCCCTCTCTCTGCCCCTCCCCTGCTCATGCTCGGTCTCTCAATAATAAATAAAAATGTTAAAAATTTTTTTAAAATAATAAAATAAAATAAAAAAGAAGGAGCCTAGTGGATAGGGTTCCACTACAAGGGGAATGGCTTCTTAAAGGAGGGAAGAGGCGCTAATGCAAAATAGGACAGGATGTTATTAGGTCTTTAGCAAATATTTGCAAGACAACTCTCATGTTTTCTTTACTTTGTGCCCTTTTATCCTAATTAATATCTTAAGAAGCCCAGTACATTCAATCCAACTCATTCATTCCCTTTATTCAAAATCTTGTTTCACTTTTAAGAACTGTAAATGAGATTAGTAGGAAGAAGCTTTTTGTTTTTATTTATTTATTTAAGACAACCAGTATCTCTGAGAGCTGTCATATCTTTTCAATGAATGATTAAAAAATAAAAAGGAGCTGGCTACGGGGCTACAGTGCTGTTGAGCAAAAGTCAGAATGCCGTTATTTATTAGACTGATCAAGAAAAAATGGGAGACTCTCAAAACAGGTCTTTGTAACCAACCTGCCCTCTCCTTACACCACCCCCCTAAAATACCAAAAACTAGACAGCCTAAGAGGCCACCCATAGGAAACATTTTGGTGAATTTTGGACATGAATTTTACCGATCTGTTGAGTTATAGATGCAAGTGGTTAAAGTACCCTAATTTAAAATTCCTATGTAAAGTACAAGATAAGCAATTAAATTTGGATTTCAGATAAGCAACAAGTAATCTTTTAGTGTAAGTATGTCTCATGCAATATTTAGGATATACATCTACAAAACATTATTCATGTTTATTTGAAACTCAGATTTAAATGAGCATCCAGTAATTTTGTTTGCTAAGTCTGGCAACCCTACTCTAACTAGATTTATTCTTAACACATGTGAAATTGTCATAGAACAGAAACTTTTATGTATTTATAACAATATATTTTGTTTATTTACAAAAGTAATTAAATTCAAATTATTTTAGGAAAACAAACCAAAAATGACTAGGAAAATAAACTTGCACATGCCATGACTTTCAAAGTGATTTTAGTAATAGAAATTCCTTCTCTTTTGTAAAAAGGAATTGAAGCTACATGGAAATTGGTTTTAAGCCTTAGATGGTTACTCCCAAGGCTTTTAGTAGTAGACTAAATGAAATTCATTTGTTATTGCAGTTCTATCTTGCTATTAACACAGGCATTAGGAAAGTGGTGCCCGCTCAGGGGAATGTAAACAGATTGAGCGAACATGTTTACAATATCGACAACAGCTGAATGTCACCATCAGGAGATCATCACTTGTCAGAGCATGATGCTAATATACATCCAACCGCCAGCAAACCACTAGTCAAGCACTGGTCAGAACTGAAGTTGGATGCACCTCACAAGTTCAAGACCAAGTACCTTGTGTTTCAAAGGGAAGGTTTTCTTTTATTTTTTCCATTTTTATTACTCCAGAGAATTTGCATATAGCTAGTGATTATATGAAAGTGCTTATAAAGCTTTCTTAAAATATACAGTGATTGAGCCAGATTTGAAATTATTTTCTTAATGGAAATCACGTAACTTTTTAATAGCCATGAGGAAATTAACCATCTTCGGGTTTTTTTGTTGGTTGAAATCATAATGCAAAACCGGAATATCTTAAATGGTAATTTTCCAGACTCTCTGTTTAAGACCTTCTTTCAAGCAGTTATAAATTTTATAATTATATAGCTAGTCATAAGCCATTAAGTTAAAATTAAGCTATTGAGTTAAATATTTTTATTATTTTCTGTTTATGATTTTGGTTGGTAGCCTAGCAACTGTGGTTCTCAGTTAAGGTCTATCATATTATTGACCACATATTCAGCATCTGTCTAGTGTTTTACTTTGTTTTCTTAGGAAAAAGCAACTTTATGTGGTTTGATTTATTGTACAGATGAAGGAAGGATGGGTGAAAAAAGATACAGAGCTGCTTGGCTCAGTCGGTTAAGTGTCCGACTTCAGCTCAGGTCATGATCCTGAGGTCTGTGACTTTGAGCCCTACATCAGGCTCTGTGCTGGCAGCTCAGACCCTGGAGCCTGCTTCAGATCCTGTGTCTCCTTTCTCTGCCCCTCCCCTACTCGTGTTCTCTCTCTCACTCTTTCTCTCTCTTTCTCTCTCGCTATCTTTCTCTCTCAAAAATAAATAAACAGTAAAAAAAAAAAAAGCTACAGAGCTGCTAGTTGCCATCATTAGCATTCAAATAGAGTCCTATCTTGCTCAGGCCCATGCAGGGCTCACTCACTACACCACACCACTCTTACAATACATTAATTCATTACTGGCATCATTTCTCTAAGATTTAAATATGCTTCATTTATAATTCCAAGGCAGTCACTTAGCCTTTAAAAATATAATCTTTTAATGTCCTTATCATAAAAGTTCTGCCATAGTTTTCTTTTATCACAGAATCCAACCATTTCTCCTTTCCTTTCTCCCTTCTTTCCTTCCCATTTCCCATTTCTTTCCTTTTCCCCTCTTTAGACAGGTGTCTTCTGACCAGTGTGTGGTAGACACTTGAGATACAAAGATGAAAGGGGGGGAGGGTAATAGAAAGAAAATAGCAAAGCAAAATACAATATTAAAGTTAGAGGTAAGTAAGTGTGGGAACACAGAATAAGGAGCGATTGGAGACTTTTGGCAGGTTTCAAAGGAGGTTCTTTATTTGAGCTATTGAAAGGATATTGAATATGTCAGGTTTTCGGTGGAGAAGGGGAGGGGGCTTTAGAACAACATGAAGAGTGTACAAAGACACAGAGGAGTGAAGGAACATGGCAAGTTTATGCAAAACTTAGAAGTTTTGTGTGGCTGTTGTGTTAGTGCACTGAGAAAAACACATGAGGTAATCCAGTTGTGAAGGTCTTTGTAGGAGAGTCTCATGTCCCTTGGGCTATGAAGAGCCAATGGATTTTTGTAGCACTTGGGGCTGGAGGCGCTGGGAAGTCCTGTTAGTGATTACACAGTAGTCTTCAAAGCGATGGCTGGGGTCTGAACTAAGACTTTGGGGACTGGATGGAAGGTGGATGAATTAGGAGACCTTGCTGAAATTGAATTATGAATAAAGAATTATACATGATAGTAATATTTGTATTACTTGACATCAGGAAATGAGGTATTACTCTACATTGATGTACTTTTCATATGATCAAAACACATCTCTGCAATACTGGCATATTATTTTGACCTTTCAACTAGAGCTCTTTAAAAGCTATAGTTTTCAAACTAAGTTGTTAAACTCACAAAGAGTCTCAGGTCTTGAGAGGAAACTGAAGATGATGTAGGCATTTCTGGATTCAGAGGCTCAGTACAACTTGCTTTCGTATCCACAAAAGCCCAGCACAGAGTTCCGTGACCTCTTCAGTGTCTTAAGTGATGTTGGTTTGACTGCTTCTAATTATGCCCCAGAAGAGTACATAAGCAGATGTCTTCAAATGTAAATGTGTCCAAGACAGGGACCAGGGACAATTGTGTGATATTCATGCCTTTAGTGTTGGGTCTTTGTGACAGGATTTTGAGTGCTCGTTGGACTTTCTGCTTACATTGGGGTTTGAAGTGTGAATAGTTCAAGTTTTTATATTTTTGACCTTTGCATAATTTAAGTGTCCTCTGTCATAGTAAACATTTTAAACTTTGTTGTCTATTGTTTGCTAATATATACATTTGAGATAGCTTTGGTTAAATATTAGCCACATAAATCTATATCCATTAATTTGGTGAACGCCTTTAGTCTGTGCAGTGTTTAAAGCCAGGTATTTCTCTGGCAGAACGTGCTATTCTATTGAAAGGTCCGTTCTAGCTGTGAATGCCTGTTACCGGTGCGGCAAATGCTCCCTTGAGGTGAATTCAGCAATTGTGCTATGGTTTTGCTTTGTCCTCTGCTTCCACATTGTCAGTCTGTTGGCTTCCTTTGGCAAATGCTAAACAGTAGGCATTCATTTGAAATCGTATAGCTGTACGACTGACTCAGGAAGGGGTGTCCCTCGAAGTAGAGTTCAAACAAGAGGGCAAATGACACATGTAAAAGATGAGAGAATTAAGTCATTTCAGCTCCTGAGGAAAATAGCTTTCAGATAAACTTTTTAGAAAAATGATGGTTAATATTTACTTTATATGCAGTGTCTCATGAAGTTAATAATGCAATAATAGCTTATAAATTAGTTTTTTCCATGAAATTTCATAAATTTGAAACACTTTGTGATCCATAGAATTCTCTCTTTTTTCAGATAAAGGGTGATAACGGGTCCTGGTTATGGGCTCAGATTAAGATGAATCTTCTCAGCTCACATGACAAACATTCATTTAAATTTTATTTGAAATGTGTAAGTACTGTTGTATCACTCAGTATTTCTGTTGCGCAATATATCTGAGTCATTCTAAAATAAGTGGTTACCCCTGAATTTTCTTTAGATTACTGTTCTTTTAGTTTTAAAACTTTAACATTTTGAAACTACACATTTCCTCACAATGATCACAGCTATTAAACATTTTAGAAATATCATCCTTAAGAAGAAAGGATTTATGAAATGATACTTGCCAGTGTAACAGTTATTTTTCATTAAGTAAAAATATGATTTTTTTCAGTGTCTTTTCTAGGAAACAAACATTTAAAATATTTTCAGATTTCAGGTACTTCACAGGGTTTACAAACGGAGTTGAAGGCATGGGCTGAACTTTTAGTGAGGCCATGAGACATTTGCCTTTTATAATTAAAATATTTTAATTCTGTAAGTTTTCTCTTTGTGTTACTAAAGTGCTTTTTAAAAGAGCTCTAAGGCTCATATATGGAAACCAACTTGACAATAAACTATTTCTAAATAAAATAAAATAATGATCTTTGTAAAAGAAAAAAAAAGAGCTCTAAGGAACAATAGCCTTGTTCTGCTGAGACCGTTTAATACAGGACGGGAAATGGTGCTGGAGCTGAAGGGCAGACAGAGGTGGGAGGTGGCTTACAGAAAGGTCCTGGCTCCGGGAGAAGGTACTCTGGGGGACCGGAAAGGCTGGTGGATAGAGCAATTGTAGTAAAACATTTGGAAGCTCCTGGTGTATGTGCAGAAGGGCATGTGTCATCATATGGTAAATGTGGGCCAGATATGCAGGGCAGACAGGTGGCCTTGCCTTGTGAGCTTTAGCCACATGATGAAGAGTCTTGAATGTTATGTGTACCTACTTTGCAGTTGAAAGTTCTCTGAGCCCAAGAGTCATGTGATCTACCTTTTGCCACCTAACGCCGGTAGCAGTGTCCTTTCTTGCATGCTTCTGGGCTTTCTGCTCATTTACCCTGGAGAAAATACCTACCTAGTTTTGCCACTATGGGATAAGGGAGCTCACATTTTTAAATGATGAGCCTTTTATAATGATACAAGAGAGAATGGCAGAAAATTGTATCCTAACAATGTGCCTTTACCGATGAAGAAATAAAGGTACTCAGGTGGGGAAGTTTAATATCTTAGAATTTTCTTTTCAGATGTATATTATAAAGAAAAATTCTGTGAATCTGGATGTATTTAGTTCAGGTGTCATAGCAAAAATATGTTTATCAGGTTAAAATAGGCACTAGGAAACTGGGTGCGGGGCTAAGGTTCCCTTAGGGAGACAAGCCAGGTTCAAGGACTCTTGTGGAAAGGTGAGAACAGTAGTTCTTTGAAGTGCTACAGCAATTTTCCAGCCTGGGGGGGGGGGGGGGGGGGGGGGGAACGGTTCCATAAATAACTGACTGGTGTCAGAGGATTGTCGTAGAACTGCTTAACTTGTTTGAGAATAAACTTTTCAAGCGTGTTAGAAGCATTTCCCTGTAGATAATGGATATACTCCATTCAAATGATTGCTGGTCTGTTGTTAAAAGCAGGTCTTGGAGGATCTCTACTTTTCAACACTGGTACAGCTCAAATATTTGTTGTGATAAGGGTGCATTTCTTTAAAATAGTTCTGTAATTCATGCTATTTAATTTACACGATACCTTCTATCAAGGAGGCTGAATTATTGATGTTTGAACAACTTTGGTGAGAATTTAATGATTTTATCGTTATTCACACATGATTTTCTGAACATTAAGCATGACTCTGAATTTAGTTATGTTCATATACTTTCTTCTTTTAAGGAAGAAGGTATATTTTTGACTTAGGAAAAATGTGTTTTTGCTTGAATAGATTTATCAAAACAAGAAAAAAAAGAATCAACCTCTATTCTTACAATAAATGTTGTATGTGTAGCTTTGTACAATTAAAGGAAACATTTTATTTTAATATTCTTTTTAGGAAATAGGGTTTGTGGTGTTCTGGAGAATATACAAAAATAGGTTAAAGTGCATATCTTGTCTGAAAATAAACGTCAAATAATTAAAAGAATGTGATTTATAAGATGATAACTTTCACAGATATAGAGTTACAAATAGGTTCAAAAGTTACTGACTGGTATTAGAGGATAAATTCTCTTCCTGCCCAATAAAACATCTTCTTTTAAAATTTTCCTATTTCTTAACCTGTAAAAGATGTTTTCATAAAAGTGCCTGTGATAATGAACTCCTGCCTCTCACATGTTTAGGAGGGATCTGACCACATTTGAATGGGTCTGAGTGAGAAGCACAATCTGGATGGGAATCAAATCTGGCATTATTTTGGATATTGTTGCTTAGAATATTTCTCAAGCTCCTTCCTGTTTGCACTTTCCGCCCAGGTCTGGGGGTGGGAACCCCTGTCTCAAATTCTGAGGAAGGGCCCAATTATATGTAAAGATAGCCTCTTCAGAGACCAGTAACACCCCGTAAATCTTTGGAGAGATAGGCCTGAGCAGGCGGACTTTAGCTGACCTGGCTTACAAAGCAACAGAAGCTATATATGTGGTAACCTGTCTAGCGTGTCCAGCTGCTTTATTGCCTCACCCTTAATGCTTTACTTCTCATGATATAGATCATTGACCCTGAGAACTCATAGCCCTTGGCCAAGTCCCTCAGATTCTGGTGTAACCCATTTCTCAAATAGTTTGAACAGCTCGTGAAGCAAACACATACTAATTTGAACTTCACCAACATCCTTGATAAAGAAATTAGCTCAGCAATTACCGGACAAATAAAATTAAAAGGGAGCGTAAATTATGATGTGCTATTAGAAATATTCTGTATTTATTCACACATAAGCATGAAGAAAGGACCATGTCGTTCCTATAGTTTCTTACTTTACCCTGAATTTCTGTATGGGCTCAGGAGTTACAAGATTGGGTTTCTTCAAAAATTGGTTTATAGTTCTGGCTTTTTCCTAAATTAGGCTGATCTCATTCCATTTGTGATTCTTAAAAGAAAGGATGTTTAATGTTGCCTTTGCTTTGAATAATTTGTAAAGAGACATAAAACATGGTGAATAATTGGCCGTCAGAAAGTACCAAGCCTCTGACATCGTTTTGAGACCCGGCTAACACAGCAGCTTTGTGTGGGTGTATATTTTAAGCAGCAAGTACTCTTGGACTGTTAGTAGCTTAGTCCCAGTGGATTCTTAACAAAATGTCGGCCGTTCCATTATCTTGTATAAATATTTGGCACTGGAATTCTCTTATTTACTAACTATAAGTAATATAATATTTTTAAACCTCCAATCACCAGGAAAGGAAAAATAAACAACTGACATAGAGATACTTAGCACTGAAAGCTTGCAGAGTTTAGTATTTGACAGGGTAGAGACTGGAGTTTATCATTTATCATTTCATGAATGCAGGCTTTTAATCAAACTTTTTGTTTATTAAAAGTGCTGGATATGTAACATGTAGATAGGAGTCCGAAGGCACCGTGTTTTAAAAATGTTAAAATGTCCAGTAAAGTATGTTATATTTTGAAATGGTTTTCATTTGCAGGGAGGTGAATCTCAGGTTGTACTAATTTTCCAAGATAAGCAAATCTGACTTTTATGGTTTTCAATATTTTGAATACTTTTTATGATAAAACAGCCTGAGTTTTTAGTTATACATTTTTTTAGTTATAAATTAAGAGAGTAGCAGGTTAAAATAAATTTTACCTTGTTTATAATTCGTACTTTTCTCTCAGTGAAATATATTCTTACTGACAGTGTTCTGCGGTACTTGGCTGGTTATCTGCTCGCTTGCACAGAGAAACTTATATGAAAGTGTTCAAGGAAAATATTACAATTTTGTTTTAACGTAAAAATTATTTTCCAATGGCATTTATATAGAACAACAGTTTGGAAAAGAAGTGCCTGGTTTATTTGTGGTAGGTTGGATATAGGGCCTTTTGTTTCCTTTAGATACTATATACCTCATAGTCTTCTCTCTCTAAAGCTGGAAGGAATGAAGGTAGAAGTTTTGTAGTGATAGAATATATTTTCTATAAGACGCTCTTAATATTCAAAAATATTTTTTCCTCTGTTTCTCAACTGATTATAAAATTTAATACTCCCAGGAGCGCCTGGGTGGCTCAGTTGGTTGAGCGCGGACTTTGGCTCAGGTCATGGTGTCACAGTTTGTGGGTCTGCGCCCCTTGTCAGGCTCTGTGCTGACAGCTCGGAGACTGGAGCTGCTTTGGGTTCTGTGTCTCCCTCTCTCTCTGCCCCTCCCCCACTCATGCTCTGTCTCTCAAAAAAATAAACGTTAGAATAAAATAAAATAAAATTTAATACTCTCCAAATTTAAACACTCAATACATTGATTGTTTTTATGTTTTCATTAGACCGATAAAAGCTGGAAGTGAAAATTTAAACATTACTCTATTTTCCCAAAAGTGACAATTAGTTGACATTTTATACAAAAATAAATACTATTAGAAATTTTATTATTATTGATTATTAACAGTAAAGAATTAAAGGTGTAAAAATCACTTTCATTTATTAGTGCTTTCATAAAAGTTCCATTTAATGAACAGTTAAGCACTCATTGGCTACATGACACCAGACTTCATTATAAGATTGTAAAATGTGAGTAAGAATAAAAATTAATTTTACTACTGGAAAGAAGCTGATCTGACTGACCTAATGAAAAGTTCAAAACATAAAAAGAAAAGATGGAATTTTTGATATAACTTGTCAAGGATTTTACATAGCAATTAAAACAGCTTTTGTACCTTTAGCCATTGTAGATGGAAAGAAAAAGGACATTTCTTGCCATCTTTAAAATTTTGATATTATTGGCAGTCTTTTCTTTCCAACTAGGAAAGGTCGAAGATGGGAACATAAGGTTTGTAGGTCATTCCCCATCAGTTCAAAGATAAGAAAGGTTTTGTATAAACATGTGTGATCATGCCCTTGTGTGCATGTATGTCCAGAAGTTGCAGGTCTATAGATGGTGGATTGCGAGACACTGCTAACACCATCACCGCCATCCCTAATATACTACATGCTATGTGCCAGCTAGTATTATGTGTAAATTCTCCCAACCACACCATGAGGTTGCACTATTGTTATCCTCATTTTACAGATGAGGACATTGAGACATAGAAAAGTGATTTGCCCAACTATTAAGTGGTAAAGCTGGGATCTGATCTAGGATGTTTGACTTCAAAACCTGAGCTCTGAGAAACTTATTGTTCTAGTGCCTCTCACTTATGGATGAATGTGCCCACCTCCATTTTCCCTTTTTAAAAATAGAGATAATGATGCTTTTGTAATATTTTTTGAGGAGTAAGTTATATAGTTTAGCATTATATAATTATATGGTATATAATTATAATTATATAAATTATATAGCATGTAAATCTCTGGCACAGTAAATCATTTGTGCATGCATGTGTGTGTGTGTGTGTGTATGCATTCACATACGCATATTTACATAGTTATATTAGTATAGTTGATTGTTTACACACATTTAATATACTTTTGCACACTTATAATGGTATATACTCACATTACTTGAGTATACAAAAATGTATATCTCTCTAGCAAGTTAACTAAAGCCAGATCCCTCTCATTGCATGAAATTTGTCCATTAAATAGAATTCTAAGCTTCATAATTTTTTGACTGAAATGGAATATCATGGAAAATAATCCAGCTCAAACTGACTTGAAAAGACTGTATGTGTGGTTTTATTGAGCAGTGTTGCAGGAGAGATCCGAATTGCCAAACAGGATCCAGTGATACAGAGAGACCCGGGGTTGGGTCTATAAATCACATTTAAGTATATACTTTTGTATTTTGTTATAGCACTCCTATTTTAAGCTACTGAAGTTTCATTGAGCAAAAAGATGTCAGCACCTGAGCATGAAGTTTCCATTTGCCACCCACCCCCCTTAGTTTCAGTAACCGTGAAGTATAATTGGACCACTTAAAATTTACAGCCTGTTTGAATAATATTTTCTATGTAAAACATAGATAATCTCATCTCCAACCTTCTTCTCTTTGGTGTCAAGGCTTTGGGCAGACTATTGTTTGTTTTAATTTTGCTTTTACTTTTATCATAGTGCTTCATGCACATAATTTACAGTTAATTTCATTTTCAAGGCCTTACTATGAGAAATAGTAGTCTTACACCATTTTCTACCCATAAGAGGCAGCCGCTTTCAATTTTGTTTTTGCAGATTCCCTTGGAATTTGCTTCCCCATCTCTAAATCTCATTTATGTACATTCTCATTTTTAAAACATTTTTAGCTGTAAGTACTACCCATTGACTTCTTATGATGAAGAACTTTTTTTTTTTAATGTTTTATTTATTTCTGAGAGAGAGAGAGACAGCGTGAGCAGGAGAGGGTCAGAGAGAGAGGGAGACACACAATCTGAAACAGGCTCCAGGCTCTGAGCTAGCTGTCAGCACAGAGCCCCACGCGGGGCTCGAACCCATGAACCATGAGATCATGACCTGAGCCGAAGTCAGACACTTAACCGACTGAGCCACCCAGGTGCCCCATGAAGAACTTATTAAAATGGACAACTCCCTTTCCTGCCCTAATGCCCCAACCTTTCATGCATACTTCCTATCACACCTCAACATGGACAAGTCGTAACTCCGGATAGATTAGGATTGCTTAGGATTATGACTATGGAAATACTATTCACAGCTAGGCCAGGAAAAGTACTGGGTTTAATTTTTCTTTCTGGAATAGTACTTTGTTTTCTTGGAATTAATAATTCTATTTTCTATGTATTTCTGTGTAATTCAACTCTAAACTCCCTCTGGTGTAACTGTTCTCTTTATATGTCCAAATATTTGGGGCATTCTATCAATTTTTTAAAAAGAAATCTCTCTCAAAACATTCTAGACCTGCTCCAGTCTAGGTGCACTGTAGCTCTTGTCATCATGGACTATTCCTTTACTACCATTCTGGGATTTCCTTTGCCTCTTTCTTATCTTAGATCCCTTGTTTTTTGGAGTGCAAATCATTGTCTTTTTCTGTTTAGTCTCTCATTTTAGGAAGCACATCTTTCAGTCATTTGCTGAAGAAGCATATAGAGGAGATAAATTTTTTGAAGCCCGTATGGCTAAAATTGGGTTTATTTGCATTTTCATGATAATTTTGATTGGAATTATAGTTAGAAATCAATTTTTCCCTAGAATTGGTTCCATTGGAGTTTTGAACGTTTGTGGAAAAGGTATGTAAATTTGAATTTCAATTCTCTTTTTTATTTTTTAAAGGCAGAAATACCTTTATTTGACAATCAGCAATTAGTTCTAATCTACATTAACGGTCTGTAGATTTTTGAAAGTGGTGACAGGTACGTAGGTCACCAACGTATAGAGCTTATTTTGTGAATCTTCATCCTCGTTACGTTTCCTGGACAACCACACATGGATATGGTATGGAACATTCCTTATTCCTTTGGCCCAGACAGCTTTGTTGAGCCTGGTGTTGGTGCGTACATCTGAGGTTCCGATTGCCTTCATAGCAAACTTCCGGGTCTCTTTGAGTGCCCGAGGGGCACGCTTCTTGAACCCTACTCCATGGATGCACTTGTGAATGTTGGTGTATTCTCTGGTCACTACCTTGTTGATGGCAGAAAGGCCCTTCTTCTCGCCTCCCTTCTTTATGGGAGCCATTCTGCTGGGTCCCCAATTCTCTTTTTTAGTACAGTACTTTATCCTCTACTGTGTCCAGTGTCCCCAGTCCTGACACTCTGTTTTACTGTCGCCATTGAATCGATATCCCCAACTTCTGTATGGGTGGGCTGTGTAGTCACCCAGCTACCTGGTGGGGGGAAATTGGACCTGAGGCATCTCACTTCTTCCTAAACAGGCTTGCAACAAGTCGTTCTTTTAACCCTGCCTTCATGCACTCTCAGAGGTATCCCAGCTGCCAACACCTGAGCATTTGGGGACCGTGTTGTTTTCAACTTTCCTCACTAGTGGTTAAGACTCAGGTTTTGCGGGGACTGCTGATAAATTTGTGCATTTCCAAACTATACTTGCTGCTGTCTCCTTTTCCTTTACCTCTGGGCATATACCTTTTTTTTTTTTTTTAATGCCCCCTTCCCCCCTTTTTTTAGTGAAACTTCAGGAGGGAGAAGGGGTAGGGACATGTATTTATTAATCTGCTTTCTTTAGGAGGAAATCTTGGGATGGATGGTATCAGGGAACCAAATCATTTTTATAAATAAGTGTTTCTTTAAGAAAGGACCTCCTTAAGATTTTACTAGTTTGTCTGTATACATATAACAAGATGAAATCACCTTTAATAGTGGGGAATAAATCCCCTTTGTTTCTGTTGGGGGATGCATTTACCTACAAGTCACCAAGGGCTTACATAGGAAGGTGGGATTTCATGTCCTTCTCTTCCTCCTCACATACTTCCAGTGGGCAGAGGGGGTAGTTAGCCCCCGTGCCATTCGTGCCGCATTGTGGCCAACGTCAGTTTAAAATAACAACCTGATTTCAGTCCTTTTTTACAAAGAAGTTGGGTTCCCCACCCACTATTTCCTCCTTAGCTTCCTAATAAAGATGTTTGGAAAAATACCAGCTATATTCTCACTAGGTAGGGATTTCAGAAAAGATTGTGGCAAATAACCTGTGGGATGAGACGTCCTTTCACGGGAGTGCCACTGATGGAAGGAAATGAACCATGTTACTCACATCCTCCTCTGGTCCTGACACACCCACTCAAGAAATAGGCCTTGAGTGTCTGCACTATGCTAGTCAGTATGCTAAGTATTTAAGCCAAAATAATACATCTTGTCCTCACTTGAGTTTATACTTTACTAGGTGCTATAATATGGTTACTAATAGCTGCTATTTAGGGAGTGTTTACTACCCAAGAACATGGTACCTGATTGAGTCCTTAGCACAACACCACAAGGTTATTTTTTACATTCTCATTTTACAAATGAGGAAACTGAGGCTTAGTTGTTTGCCCACATTCATCCAACTGATAAGTATATGAGCCAGAATATGGAAACCAAGTGTATTTTATTTCATATCCCATGTTCTTCTCACTTGTCTCGTTTAAAAAGAATCAACAAAGCAATTTCACATACAGTGTTTTATTTGATCTTCTCTTATCTAACCCAGGGAGGGCTCTCAGTTCTTAACTGACGGTAATTACCATCTGCTTGAGAGATTTGGTAAAAAAAAAAAAAAAAAATCACTAATTAATTGCATATTTTGGGAGTGTATTTCCTCTTGTCTGCTTGCCTTATTTGATGCAGTTTTTTTTTCTTAAACATATGCTTAGAGATAAAGCTTATCCATAGAACAAAAATTTTGGTTTAGTTGTAGTAGAAGAACTTAGCTATTTAAAGGAACTCTGTCCTGAATCATTTTTTAAGCAAATAAAATAATTTGTCATGCAAATAATCACATTCTGGGTTTTTTGTATACACACACAGTTTCACCTTCTTCATTTGTTGAAAATGTTTAGTTGTTGGTAGCTGAGGAAAGATCCTTTCCTTTAGCTTCAATAAATCATCTCATATGTTTAAAGGCACACTGGGTTATCATAGAATAATCCACAAAAAAGACAATAGTAAAACTGAAAGGCAATATTTAAAATTTCTTTAGGTGTGTAAGCAGAGGTCAAAGGGAGTCAGATGTCAACAGGAAACTCAATTTGAATTAGAGAATCTCAAGGAAATCTGAAATAGGTCTTTTTAGTTGGTAAATCGATTACTATTTCCACTGAACATTAATTGATGATTTGCTGTGTGACAGGTACTAATTAGTTACTGGGCATAGAGTAATGTTTAAGCACAAGGTCCCTGCCAGGGGCACTTGGGTGACTCAGTCCATCAAGCGTCTGACTTTTGGTTTCGGCTCAGGTCATGATCTGAGGGTTTGTGGGTTCGAGCCTGTGTTGGACTCCTTGCTGACAGTGTGGGGCCTGCTTGAGATTCTCTCCTACCCTCTGTCTCTGTCCCTCACCTGCTTATGCTCTCTCTCTCTCTCTTTCAAAATAAATAAACTTAAACAAACAAACAAACAAGATCCCTGCCAGGCAGAACCGATACTCAGGTAGTTAATGAGCACTGTAACCTATGTGTGGAGCAGCCACCGGTTTAAAAGCCAAAGCCTGTGAAGCCTGAGGGACAGCAGGAGGAGCTGTGCCATACATGGAGGGAAGGAGTAGAGTAAAGTAGTAAAGAACAGAGAGGAAATGCTGGAGAACGAGGAAAAAACCGTGTCATGTTGCAGGGAATGCAGAGAACGAGGAAAAAACCATGTCATGTTGCAGGGAATGCACACTCTCTATGGCAAGGAAGGAAAGGTTAATTTTGGATTGCATTTCACACACTGATTCAGAATAGCATTTGTATAGTGTTTTGCAAATTTAAAATTAAAAGCATTTTTCAAACCACCTTCCCATCAACCTTGATGAGAATAGCGAATAAAGCTTCATTTTCACCTTAGTCATACAGATGAGTAAACTGAAGCTGGGCCAGTTTAATGATTTGCCAGAGGTCACAGAGTGTGTTCAGAGCTGGGTTTGAACTTCAGGCTTCTGAGTCCAAATTCTGAGGTCTTCCCGAGTTTGAGGAAAGAGATGAGAGGGGCAGGTTGCTGTGCAGACTAGATTGGCACAGACCATCTCACCCAGGTGTGTGCAGGGGGAAAGTAGAAGCGCGGGAGACACAAGCTAACACCTTCAGGGGAGATGTGCACATGTCCCCAGTACTGCCAAGGACAATGGATGGCTTTTCAGTGAAATGTGTTATGTATGTGCACTTCATACCATAGCAAAGGGCAGTGGGAGCCATTGCTTTACTCTCTAGTAGCTCTGTTCTCTTGCAACTACAGATTAGCAGATGCCTCACTCAGATCCAGCCCTTAAACAAAATACTGGCAGAGGGATTCTTTGGACAGTAGTCAATCTGAGGATGACCATCTGAGACTCAGAGCTCACTGAAACAGAAAAAGTTGGGGTAAATGGGGTTGATCTCTGTAAACTGTGTTCACAATGGATTTGGCAGGTAACATTTTCCTTGGAATTAGAAGACCAGATGTGTGAGGCCAATACAATGACCACAAAGCAGAGGCATGCATCTGATCATAAGGCTGCAGCATTGTTTGTAAAAAATACATATACATTATATATATGCGTATAATTTGAATTAAATTTTAGATTTATTTAGTTCAAGAAGGTTTTACAATGTTGATGAAATGTATATTTTCAATCTGAAGGTGAAAAAAATCTGTGCTCCCAAGTATAAGTGGAATAAAGACAGAAGTATTGTTTTATATGAAAGAACTTGCATCCAATGACATCATTGGAAATCTGCAAAAATAAAATAATTTTTGAGTTTTCCCAGAGTTAAAGGAGTGTCCAATTTATGAGGATGTCTTCCTTCCCATGATGGGTAATCCCAGTTTTGAGTTTTTAATAAGCGATTGTTTTAGTTGTATAGGCTCCATTTATGCAGTCCTGGGGACGCTTAGATCATGATTCTGCGAGCCCACTGCAAAGCTCACCATGAGAAATCAGAGGTGCTGCCATGCGAGTAGGTACTGCACTATTTGGATCCATAGGCCTGGCAGAGTTACTCAGGTACTGCAAGTATCGCTTACGCCCGGGCACTTTGCCCTGGGTTCTTGGCTTGGGGGCCCTTCTGCTGGTGCAGCACAGACATTGTAAACTGGCTACTGACTCCAGGAGGCAAGAAACAAGAGAAGTGACTCAAGTGGGATTTAACAGGATATAAAATCAATCCAGAAATCTGCCTGGTGATCCTCAAGGCAAAGTAAGGTTATCTCCTGACCAGCAATCTGCCTGGTGATCCTCAAGGCAAAGTAAGGTTATCTCCTGACCAGCAACAGCGGCCATGTCTATGTTTTATTTCAGAGATGTCTTGATTTTCGGGACTGCTTTGGTCTTCATTGTAACCAAACATCAGTTTTGAAAAGAATTTGGATTAGGGATGTGAGAAAACAAAAATATCCCATGCTGTTATTTTTCTCTGGAGTCTTACTCTCTTGCAGTTTCTTCTCAAATGTAGGGGAAAAAATTGACGTGGCATACATTATTGAATATTTGCTCTTGTAACATAAGGGGGAAATGTGGTTTTGTTCATGTCTAGAAATCTCTTAAGCCATTAAAGAGAGTTTGGAAAAAGACTGACTTAAAGTACTGAGTGCTCACAAACATTCTACTGATCATCATTTTAAGGCTAAAATCTTTAAAGTAAGGCAATGAGATTTGAGTAGATTGATGCTGACCAGGAGTACTGCATATATTGAAAATAAAAGTGCTTATAAAATGGAGTGCCCTTAAGAAAATGTCACTTAATCTTTTGAACCAATTTTTATTTTCAAGCCATGTTATTATCTATGAGATTATGCAGCTATATATTCTTTGTTTTTTTATATGAAAGAAACAAATTAAAACTAATAACAGTGATTGATGTCTTTAAATCATAGGGATATATCCTGGAAGTAGTAGAAAATCAGCTCAATTTTCTAGATTTCTTATTTCCTCCTCCCCTTTCTTGGCAAAAATGATGAGCAAAGAGACTCGATGTTCAAGTTTTGATGGCTCACAATTCTATATCAGTTCATTTCCCTGCTACCATCCTAGTTCAGCAATTTTTTATTTAGCAATTTTTTTATTGTCACACCTTTGCTTTCCTGCAGGTTGTTTTTTTAAAAACAGCCAGCATTATGTTTTTATAATGTACGTCAGATCATGTCACATGCTGCTGGATTTTGATTACACTTTGAATAAAAGCCAAAATCCTTTTTACTGCCCTCGAAGATCTGCCCCTTTATACTCCTCCTCATCTACTCACACTCCCTGGACCCACCCTGCCCCCTTCTGTGCTCCAGTTGCCAAGGAGTTCTTAACTAATTACCTTGCTCAGATAGGTGGCCTTGCACTCGATATTTCCCTTTCCTGGATTGCTTTTCCCCAAATCTTATCAGCATTGCCTTCTTCTTGTCATTACTGACTCATCTTAAAAATCCCCTTCCTAAAGTTCACCCAGTCCAAGGCAGCTCCCAGTCTCTTACAGTGATTTCAGTCCACTTTGTTTTCATTTATTCTATTATGTAACAAATCTTTATTGAGCACCCGCTTTGTAACAAGGAGCACAGTAAATTTCCTGCCCTTAAGGGAAATGCCATTCCAGTAACGGGGTTAATCACTAATCATCACTAGCGGGGACCCCCACGCTGACCCAGTGACATAAAAGGAATGGAAGATGCAGAAAGCAGTGGTGTTGTTTTATTTCTGCTGGAATTTAGCGAAGAGAACTTTCCGAGAGCCCTTTCTTTCTCACACTTTTACTATTTATTTCTGCAAAGGTACCTCCACCAGTGGGAGAGGTGTCGAGGTGCGGCATAAAGACACAGCCGCGAGGGTCTAGCCCTCCGGAATTCACTGCACACATTCTTGAGCAGATCGCACGGTCTACTTTCTGCAGCGACTTTTTCATATATAAAATGAGGCAGTCCTATCCATTTCACAAGGTGTTTGAGTGAATGCATCATGAAAGTACTTGATAAAATAGAGCACTGGAGAAACAGCCCATGTAGGTGAGTTGCTGAATGTTGTCTGCATATTTCTCTAAATTTGCTGACATTTCTCACATCTTTCCAGGGGGAGCTTCTTGAATAAGTGCCTCTGTTTTCTGGCCCACCAGATTAACAATGCTGAATAATAGTTAGCTTGTCTCTGATGACCATATCTTGTTTTGACTCTCTCCTAACAGCATTAATTGTTTGTTCTTCTACAGTACTTTGGAAGTTTGCTGGTCATTTTCTGTGTGGAACTGGCTTGCGGTGTTTGGACGTACGAGCAGGAGATTATGGTGAGTTCAAAGTGGGATATAGTTACAGTCTGAAGAATATCTAGTGCAGCCTTCTAGATCCTATACTTTGGAGTTATTTAGGCCCATGATTATTAATTTGAATGTTTATACCAGATGATAACAATGATGGTCTCAGGACTTCTGAAAATTAACATTTTCTTGTCTGTGTCCAAACCATAGTTCCAAATCATAATTTGTAATATTTTATATGCTGTACTGTATGTCTTTAATTCCACAGGTTGCTTAAACGTGGATACAATAGACCAGAAATAATATACGTTCTAAAATAACTTTGCCAGCTTCTGAGTGTATAATAGGAAAGATTCGCGTTTGCAGCAGGATCTGGGAGAGCTTGAAAACCTACATGTAAGCCTCAGGAACTGTCCCCCACAGCTGTACCCTGATGATTAGGAAGTGCATCTTCCATTTGCAACAAGCTGAGCCATCTTCCACTTCAAGAAGTGTACTTGAAGAGTTGTTGTGTGTTTACTTCAGCCTAGAAACACTCTGCTAGTTTGAGACTTGGCTACATGAAGATAGCTCTTAAGCATTTTTCCTGTTTCATTTTATCAATTGAAATAAACTTGTATAGCTATGTGACAATAAACAAGGGTAAGACTTTCTCAGTCTTAAGATTTTACCAGTCTTGCTTGGTGTATCACTTGCCCTTCACTCTTGCTCACACCAGGCATTATTACTTTTTTAATGTTTGCCCACTTCGTTGGTGAAAATTGGTGCATTTATTGCCAGTGAGGTTGAACATCTCTGCATGTCTGATTGCTGGCCGTTTTCATGGTGGCAGGCCAGAGTTTTCCCCTGCGAGCATCTTGGAGTAATTCTGTTTCAGGAAGATGATGTTTCTCAACAAGTAGTCCTTGGACCGTCTAAAGCAGGAGTCACCCAGGGCAGTTCTTTAAAATGCGCATTACAGGGCATTAGGCCAGAATAGAGGGGAAAGCAGAGGGAGAAAGGGCAGGGACCAGGCATTCGCGCTTGTGACAAGTTCCCCAGGTGAACCCTCAACATTTTAAAATCTAAGAGCTTTTAAGAAGAGAGAGATTATTTTGTACTTGTTTCAGAGAGGCATTTCAGCAGTTGTGCAGTAAAATGGAAGTTGTCTCGGTATTGATACAGTTATTGAAGCTTCTGTGGCGAATCTGTTACTGTACTGTGAGACTGTTCTGAATCCTTAGCGGTAATTACAGACTAATGGGCACTTTGCATACTCTAATTTGCATGGAAACGATGCTTTGGCACTGCCACATGTCTGAACCCCTCTGAAAACACTCGTGCTTCCCCTGTCTGACAACTCTTAGTGAGAAGAGAGAATTTATGATGACTTTTTTTTTTCTATTAAAAATGGAAAAGTAGGGGCAGGTTCTAACTAATTTGATAAAGTTTAACACTTTATTCAAAATGAAATCCCCTATTAAATTAGGAATGTTCTGCTGTGTTTGAGAATCCTATTTTCACCCCATCCCTAGAAACATTGTATATTTAGGAAAATGAAAGAGTAGTTCGTTCCAGACTCAGTTTCTATGCTTTATAGATAAAGAGATGTTCTCTTCTAATTTTTTCTGTTTTCACAAAATACATATATAAAATGGCATTCAAGCAATAGATAGTAGTCCTATAATTAACTTCTGAACCCATCAGCTCAGCTCTTGATCATGTTCTTTTTGATAATTAAAGGATTTTAGAAATAAGTTTGCTTTCTATGGATTTTAAAATGATTTGTATGGTTTTTATGTCATACTAATATTTGATAAGTCTCCCAAATTATAACAAATATGAAATGAATTAATTTAAGGTATTTGAAAGGAATTGTTTTGATTCTAATATATCTAATCCTAGAAGATCCTTTCTTCTATTCTATTAAGGGGCAGTCCCCACATACTGTCTTGGTATCATAGTGGTTCTAAATGGATGCACACCACCATTTCAGCCGAGTGCGTACATCACTGTTTGCTTATATAAATCTTCCCCACTGAGTCACCAGGATAGAGCAAAGGCTGTTTGGGCTGTTTAAAAGTGAAATGTGGAAAATGGTACTTTGGAAAAAAAGTTTGTCAGAATTTTTTTATTGCTTTTGCCCTAATAGCAGTGTGAATGAAAAGTGCCATTAAAGTTTATTAGCTGCCAAATTTTGCAGAACCCGGCCTTTGCATAGAATGGGCTTTGTGCTCTTAGCTGTTCCATGCAAGGAGCCAGTAAGTGTGTGTTTTCCTTTATGGCCAAATCACAGTATTTTGTGCCAGAACCTCAATGATCTCTGTTTCTTGCCATGTTTGGTCTCAGCTTGATTGTGGTCACAAGAGGGAAACAACTTATATTTATTTTGTAAAATAAAATTTAAAATAAGACTATTCTAATAACCCAGTCAAGAGATTTGACATCAGTCCATTTCCCTGTTATTTCTGTTGCTTATACATAGTCACCTCCTATTCATTTTTTGTCTAGAAAAATTAATAATATTAACTGTTTCAGATTATGATTTTTAGAGAATTTATTTTATTTCCATTTATATTACGTTCATAAGCACATGAAATAATAATTTATAGTGAGTAGCCTGAATTTTGGTTTAGTTCCCTGAATTTTTTTGAAGCCATGTGAACATGAAGTGTACCTGGTCAGACAATTTTGGGGGGAACAAAGTTGTGTGCCCAAGTGCTGGCATGTTTTCTTCTGTATGTGGATTTCCAAGTATTAAAAAAGAAAAGTAACAAAGGAAAACAATGAAGAATTTCTGCAGTCAGGAATTTTGAAACTGCTTCTACTGATATTACTGTCTTTTAAAATAAGATTTCAAAAGAGCCCTAACCTTGAGTGAGCATCAAGCTTGTTTGGCTAAGTTTGGTCTGTATCACCCCGTTGATTGGATGTGGATATTTGTCCAGTTTCCCAGTTACATATTCTAAACATGATACCACATGTGTGGTGAGACTATGACACGTACGTGTCTGTTTCTGTCCTGGCATTGTACATAAAGCACGCGTGATACACTGACTAGATTTCTGGCCAGCTGTTGGGTTGTGTACCTGAAGCTGTCATGATTAAACACCCTGTTAAGGGACACGGCGCTCGGTGACTGGAGACTAGAAGCACAAAAAGTGCTTTAATTTGAGAGGTAGCCTTTCTAAAATTCTAGCATGCATCCAAAATCCGATGTTTGGAAAGATATTTACACACTTAATCCAGAGTGAGGCTTGACTTGAGCTGAATTCTTTCCCTTCTTAATTCTTACCCCTTTATTTTAGTTCTATAATCTGCAGTCACTTCAAAGACCAACTCCATAGCATTCTGAAATCAAATCAAAGGGCTTTTCTGGGCAGGGGTCATTTGTTATGAGGAGCTCTTCAGCTGGGTCTGTAGGATATACAATAAACCTCTTGTTTTGTGGCTTCCTAATGCTTGATACTGGCATTAAAAGATTTTCCTTATTTTTCTTTGTTTAATGTAAAGAACTTCCTCATTTACTGCAAACGTCTACACATAGAAATCATTTAATAAGTAGATAATAAGCTTGAGCTTAATTTAGACCACAAATATAAATTTAAAATAGCATCGGTTAATTGCAGTACATCCCAACTATGTGTATGAGTTTGTGAGCAATTGTACTTGTGAATACATGAATGTTTGTGTGTTCCAGCTGTTGATATTTCATTTGTTATCTCCAGGTTCCAGTACAGTGGTCAGACATGGTCACTTTGAAAGCCAGAATGACAAACTATGGCTTACCTAGATACCGGTGGCTTACTCACGCTTGGAATTTTTTCCAGAGAGAGGTAAGTGCTACAATTTCTAAGGCAGAGAGTATGGAATCAATGGCACACTTTCAAAACAAATGTTAAGCTTTTGCTTTGGTCATTTTCTTTGGGCTGAAAACTGAAGCCTATGATTCAGTTACCATTGATGGAATTTTTTACTGAGAAATACCTTAAGTGACTCCATGCCCTTCTTTTCTTCCTGTGTGTACCATTTTCCCCTTCATTTCACATGCTTCACATATCTTTTAAGAATTTCTTAAAAGCCATGTTGCTACACTACTGTGAAGTTTTCTGAGAGTTTCTTGATAAATACTCAAGTTTTAGTTGAGTAGATAATTTTTCATGACCTTTAGGGCTGTCTTTATTTTTAAAGTTAATTTTTTTTTAATAATGGCTCTTACTGTGAAATTAAACATCAGTATATCATTGAGAACATAAGCTTTCGGGGCGCCCGGGTGGCTCAGTCGGTTAAGCATCTGACTCTTGATTTTGGCTTAGGTCATGATCTTACAGTTCATGTGATTGAGCCCTGTGTCAGGCTGTGCACTGACAGCATGGAGCCTGCTTGGGATTCTCTCTCTCTCTCTCTCTCTGCCCCTCCCTCATGATCTCTCTTTCAAAAGAAAGAAAGAAAGAAACATTTTTTTTTTTTTACAAAGCATGAGCTTTCTAGTCAGATCTTGGTTCAGACTCTGGCTTTGCTCCTTACTAATATATGAGTTTTATAATTTACTTAACTTCTTTAGCCTCAGTCTCCTCCCCTGTAAAACACGGATAATAAAATTACTTGCCTCCTTGGATTGTTGAGAAGATTAAATGGGATCATAAATTTAATCTCATTTAGCTTAAGGTTATTAACTATAGCATCACAAAGCACAGGTGCTTTTAGCTTTTCTTACCTAGCTTCTATATAACCCCGTATCCAATCATCTTCTCAAACACAGACTATATTTACATGTTTAAAATGGTCACTTGAAGTTAACCGCTGATCTTGCTTCAAACCAAACTCATTGCCCAAGCAGTTTTCTTGTGACTGGAGATGCAGGGGTGACCGAGTGTACCTGTTTCCTTTCATTTCATTTAGAGCTGGGACACAATGCCTGTGAGAGGCAGTGTTTTACATGATAGATATCCTGCTCTCTGCTCAGTTACTCTGTCTGGAATACGGGCAGAGGTTCAAGTCCAGGATAATCTCCAAATCTGGCTCTTTGTGTTACAGTTGTTGAGATGGTGAAAATTATCATAGTGACACAGATTTCCTATTTATTTAAATGCTTCCTGACTTTGTTTGTTTACTGTTCATTTGTACTAAAAGCAACACGAAGGGAAAATAGGTGAGGCATTAGGGAATTTATGGTAAGCTGTGTTCAGCTGCTGGCCTTGGTGGAACCTGCCTGGAGCTCCTTATTTCCTGGGATTTCTGATGTAGATGTGATAAAACAGGTTAGAAAGCAAGGGGAGTTTCTCCCCCCAGTGGCACAATGAGGGGCTTTACCTAGGTAGACAAGGTACGTCACTGCAAATGATAGTGCACATGTTTCTAGCTTTGCTGCCTGGTAAGTTCCCTCCTCCGTACCATAGGCCTATTTCATCCAAAAGGAGGTGGTGAAGACCTCTGGGCATCCTGAGTCTTTTAAAGCCCCTTCGTGTTAGTTTGCTAGGGCTGTAGCCATGATAAATTACCACAGACTTGGGGGCTTGAACAACAGAAATGTATTGTCTCACCGTTTGGGAGGCTAGAAGTCTGAGATCAAGGGGTACGGGGTGATTTCTTCTGAAGCCTCTCTCCCGGGCTTGTAGACCGCAGTCTTTCCCCGTGTCTTCATGTCATCATCATTCTGTATGATCTGTGTTCAAGTTTCTCCTTCTCATAGGGATGTAAGTCATATGGGAATAGAGCCCACATTTATGACCTTATTTAATTTAATTCTCTCTGTAAAGATCCTGTCTCCAATGGTGGTCACATTCTGGGGTGAATTTTGGGAAGGGGGAACACAGTTCAGCCCATAACACCAGTCTTGCAAAATAAATTGTAGGGTTAATGGTGACCTTGCCAGGCCCCGGTTTTTCTGACCCTCTTTCAGTGCAGTTCTATCCATGTACCTCATTTTAGTGGACTCTCACTCAAGCCCTAGTGATCTTCATTTCATATCTCTTTTAGAAATTGAAGTTTTAAGTGTATCTACTTATTTATTTTAACTTAATGATTGGAGTACAGGCTTTGGAATAAATAGGCTCCTGCCACACACTGGTCTGTGATCTCTGCAAGTTACCTGACCCATCAGAACCTCACTTTCTTTGCATGTGAAGTGGTGTGGTATTTTCCAGTTTCACAGGATGCTAGCAAGAGTGGCCCTGTCTCATAATGTGATTTTAAAGGAGATGAGGAAACTGAGAAGATGTAGACCACAGTCTTGTGCAGTATAATGCGGAAACCACTTAGAGAAGTTTTCAGGAAAAATTTCACCACCACCGATTTAGTATCTTCTGTTGATAAAAGGAAAACAACTATGTAAAATGAGAAAAAATGATTCAGTGACTTATTAAAATTAAAAAAAATATCTGGCACTGAACATGGTATGCTTATTTGGAAAAATCATTTCTGTGGAGCACCTCATTTCCTGACAAGGCCAGATAAATGGGCTGCTCTAGTGTGGATAGAGTCTGAGTTCCAAGAACTGTACTTTTGTCATCAACATAGAAAAACTCATGTCCTTAGGAAATGAGAGAAGTAGGTTTTCTCTAAGTGCAAGGATTTAAAAAGCCCGACTTGGAAATATAGTAGTTTATGATTTTTAGAAAATGAAGTCTTTTTACTACATATGTTTTTTTTATGGATACTCCAGGCCTTATGTAAAATATATGATGTCAACTTGTGTTTGACTTAATTTATGGTGTTTATGGTATGTCTGTAGCTTTTAGAACGAGTTTATAAAAGGAAAATACTAAAAATATAAAAAATGTTTCTTAGAAAATTTTAGTGTTACTCATGGCATCCGTAATTCATCATTCACAATAGTCTTAAGATGTTTTTTTTTCTTTTTAAAAATTAGGCATTTAGGCAAATGAAAAAGTGTAAAATGGTTTTTACTATTTTCCTTGTTTCATTTTACATGAGAAGTTCAGAATTCTTCGTAGATAATTTTAGTTGGATTTTGAAATGGTGGATTGTGATATTTTATGATACGGTGTTAATCCTGGACACAGATCGGTCTGTTGGGCTACATAATTTGCAGAGCCAGTCACTCTTGGCAAAGTTCTTCTCAGTGGTTGCCCAGAGTCCTTGTTTTTGACTGTACGGAAGAGTAACTCCCTCGACCCAAGGGTAGAAAATTACCATAATCAATTATTCTGAACCTAATCTACATATGTCCTTAAGCAGTGTTTCTAAACTTTCACCAGAGAAAAGTTTTTGCTCATCCTTGGTGAAATGAGACAAAAAAGAACAAAAGAGAATGGTAGTTTTCCTTAAATCCAATTTTATTCAAGCTAAAGGCACATAATTTCTTCTGAGATTATGGTGATAGAATGATACTTTATTTCAAGATTCTCGTTCAGTTAAATAAAAATTTGTTGGCCAAACCTGTGTTTGTGTTTCAAAAAATTTTTGAAAATTTACTGGTTCATCCATCCAAGTTGGGTGATCTTTGTGATGTGAACTTTTGGCCAACAACTCTTTCTACAGAGATAATGGAAACTTTTAATATCTGAATTTATAAGCAGTTAAGTTAGTTCAACGAGGTGATATGCCAATAGATGGATCAACTATTCTTTAGTTGCTAAAGGTTTAATGGTAAGCTAATGATTTTGTTACTGTGAATATGGAGTCTGTTGCTGTAGGACCACTTGCGGAGGCTTGTAAACTGGTGGAGAGCCTCAGCCATGCCTGATCTGTCCTCATGTGCTATGAGCATTATTGTTCAGAATTGTCCCATTATAGAGTCCTTCGCTACATTTTTGTCATCAGCATAGAATGTACACATATCGTTAGGTGATGACAAAAGTTGAGTTTAGCTCTGGGTATAAAAACTTAAGAAATCTAATGTTTAATCTTCTGTAAGTTAAGAAAATATTTTTGTAGTTGCTGAGCCTGACGAGTCATTCTTTTGCAGTTTAAATGTTGCGGGGTGGTGTACTTCACCGACTGGCTGGAAATGACAGAGATGGACTGGCCCCCAGATTCCTGTTGTGTTAGGGAATTCCCAGGATGTTCCAAACAGGCCCACCAGGAAGATCTCAGTGACCTTTATCAAGAGGTAAGGCCATATGTGGTGAACTTATTATGCGTACAAGTTTTCTAATAATGACTTTTAAGAATCAACAACTTGCCAATGAAATTTTCCTCTTCTGTCTAAACATAAAGGCCCTTAAAACTATTCTCTTATTTGTGGAAAAACAGGTTAGAACTAAAAATCTGTATAAAAACCCGAACCTTATCACATGTTAACAAAGAAAATTGGGGGGAGGGGCTCCTCGGTGGCTCAGTCAGTTGTGTCTGACTTCGGCTCAGTTCATGATCTCTCATGGTTTGTGAGTTCAAGCCCCACATCAGGCTTTGTGTTGACAGCTCAGAGCCTGGACCCTGCTTCAGATTCTGTGTCTCCTTCTCTCTCTGCTCCTCTGCTCATGCTCTGACTCTCTGTCTCTCTGTCTCTCTGTGTCTCTCTCAAAAATAAACATTAAAAAGAGAAGTTAAGCAAAAAAGAAATTGGGGAAGACTAGATTTAGAACCAGTGGATTTTAAACTGTATTGTCTAGAACCAAGTTCTCTTTCCTCCTAAAGACGCTTTGAAAACAAAGGTGTGCAGAGAGTGTAAAGAACTCTGAATATTTCAGAAGACAAGGTTTGGAGTTCTCGAATAGATTATGTTTTTTAGGGCCTCCACAGAGACTAAAACATATGTAGGGGAAAAAAAAATCCCTCTCCCGGGAAAACATTGTCTTCTACTCTTCAGTTCCCCCTACTGGCTAATGATCAGCAATGTTAGTTTTAGTTAAGCTGATCTAAAAAAACTAGATGCTTACTGGGTTTAAAATCAGTCATCACATGCCCAAGAAAGTTGCATGTGTGTGTTTTCTGGAAGAATTTAGCAGAGTCACTAGTTATTCCTTTGTTAGCAGAAGCTTTCCTAGCCCTTTACTTTTACTGTGAATTTCAAACTTTGTTAAGCAGCAGAATCTTAATTCAAATTAAAATCTAGAACTACACCATCCACTATAGTCGCCAATAGCTACATGTAGCTATTAAAATTAAATTAAATTAAATTAAAAGTTCATTTCCTTAGTTTAAAGAGCTGCATTTCAAATGCTTAAATGCCACTTGAGACTTGCGGCTTCAGTATTAGACAATGCAGATGTAAGACATTTCCACATTACGGAAAATGTTCTTGCAGTCTTGATCTAGAGTGGAAGCTCAAAATGTGAATCAGATGGAAGGGAGGCTTCTCAGGCTGAGGGACTGGGATCATTTCCCAGAAACATCTCCAGTCAAGCATCTGGGTATCCAAAAGCACCATTGAAAACCTCCAGCTTACCGTAAAGTATGGCAATAAAGAGTGAAATTTTTAGGGGCGCCTGGTTGGCTTAGTCGGTTAAGCGTCCGACTTTCGCTTAGGTCATGATCTCGCGGTTCGTGGGTTCGAGCCCCGCGTCGGGCTCTGTGCTGACTGCCTGCTCTGAGCCTGGAGTCTGTTTCAGTCTGTGACTCCCTCTCTCTCTGACCCTCCCCTGTTCACGCTGTCTCTCTCTCTCTCTCTCTCTCTCTCCTAGAAGTGAATAAAACGTTAAAAAAAAAAAAAAAGTGAAATTTTTAAAACAGGACATCCGGATTTATAAAACGTGCATTTTTATATATTTCAAGATAGTTATCTTAAGAGGCTATACATGTTCCCCTAGAAATACTATTATTGTTCAAAACATCTTTTAGGCTGACCAAGTTAGTTGCGAAGATGCACAAAAATCAGTTTTGTGAATTTATGGTGTAAATTAACTTATTTGAAAAAGACGGCGATTACCTCCACAAATGATCCATCGTATTTATAGCTTAAATATAAGCTAAAGAATTCATCTCAGAGGACAAGACTATGCCATATTAAGTACATCCAAAATAAAGTGCTTTGAGCTCTGAAGTGCCACAGAGAAATGTGCCAAGTATTTTTTAAGAGATTTAGAATTGTATTTGTTTCCTAGAGCTGCTGTAATAAAGTACCTTAAAGTGAGTGGCTTAAACAGAAGATATTTATTGTTTCGTGGTTCTGAAAGCTAGAAGGCTTGAGATCAAGGTGTCAGGAAGGTTGGTTCCTTCTGAGGGGTGTGAGGAAGAATCTGTTCTATGTCTTTCCCTCAGCTGCTGGCAGTTAGATGGCAACCTTTGGTGCTCCTTGGTTGTAGAAGCATCACCCCAATCTCTGCCTTCGTCTTCACATGGAATTCTCCCTGTTTGTGTAGATCTCCAGATTTCACCTTGTTCATAAGGACACAAGTCATGTTGGATTAGGGGCCCACCCTCTTACAGTATGACTTCATCTTAACTAATTACATCTGCAATAACTCTATTTCCAAATAAGATCACATTTGGGGTTCTGGGGATTAGGACCTCTACCTATGCTTTTGGGGGAACACAACTCAACTCATTACAAGAATTGTTATTGTTGAAACAACTGAATTATCTAGATTATTTATTTTAAAAGATAATCAAAGAATCACTGGGTCAGTATCTCTGAGTTCCTTAGTGATTATGCTACATCTTTTTTTCTGGGAGAAAGTCTGAAATAAGGATGGCCAGTTCATCAGTTCAACAGTTAAAGTCCTGTTCACGCCATAGAACAGAAAACAATGTTTAATATTTCTAAGATACTATTAAATGCAAACATAACTGTGGATATTCAAATACATTATAACTCCCATTAGGTTTTAAAACCACAGATGATTACAGGATAGATATTAAGTGTATATGTGAATTGAAACCTATCAACTTTCCTAGTGTGAACTTAATTCGTTTGTTAGTTTTCGGGAGCGGCAAGTCAGTATGGGAAATTATTGGGCTACAACACTATACATAATTTCTACCTTCATTAGTGATTAATACTGATAATATGATTATAACCAATATAGATCATAAGAATGGCAAAACATGAATCAATTCCCCAGATCTTCCCATAAAGTCTGAATATGGATATATTCACTTCACTTGTACTTTGATTGGAAGCATTCAATTAAACTTCTGATAAACTTTTTTTGCTGTAAAAATGCCATTCATTTTTACTAGTTTATCTTAGATTATTTCCACTAGTAGTATTTATAATGGAATGCCTTACATTCGGACTGTCTATAATTGCTTATTCTATGGATTTTAAGATTGAAAGAAGCCACACTATTATGCATGTGCTGATTGAGGAGCCAGATTATTTTAAAGGCTTTTTCATATTTTCATCAAAAGATTTTTCAGTAGCAAGCCGGCATTGCCAGTTATAAGATATTCTTTAGACAGACTTCCAGCAGAGATGGAGGTTCATTATATTAGAGTAAATCTGCTTTTTCATTTCATAATTAATAACAGATGCTGGTATTGGTAATGATATAGTGCATAATTATATGCATAGTTGACTTACAAAAGTGGATCACTTAGTAGCTTTATGGTACAAGTACAATTAAACCCATCATTAAAAATAAGGCTTAATTCCACTTTGCCCTGGAGAACATATGCTTCCTAATTGAAGAGTACCCAGAGACCATCCACCTGGAAGATGAGGGGTCTAATAGGGAGGAACAAGTGAGGGACAGCTGGAGGAATTTATGTTGCTTATTCTGAAGTACCAGATACTAAGGGGAGATATTTTAGATGTCTTCAAATATTTCAAAGTTCATCATTCAGAACAGGAACTAGACTTACTCATTGTTGCTCCAAGGGCCAGACGTTACAGGAAGGAAATTTTGAATCAATAGAAGGAAGACCTTGCTCATCAAAATCCGTCAGTTGTGACACAGGTTCTCTTATAAAATAATGAGTGGCTCATCACTAAAAATATTAAAGTCAAGGTCAGATAACCATGTCATTGGTGGGTAGAATGGGTTTTTAAATTAAGAGTGGATCTGGACTAGATGAACTTCAAGGTCCCTTTTTATCTTTCCTATTCTGTAAACTCAGAGATAAGAACTGGCTTTCTTCCTGCAATCTTTCTTCAGGAGTCTGAAATCAAGGAAATAAATCATTCTCAACCATCTGGTGGCCTGCATGGTCCCTGACCGAATAATATTTTATGACACATTTGAAACCTGTGAAAAATGACAGAGCAGAAATAAAGCGACAATTGCACATTTTAGAAACATTCCCATCAGAGGTATTATTGGCATTGGCACACAACTCCTCCAATACCTGTAATAAGTTACACACTTGTATAAAAGTATAGATGTAAAAATCACAGATGAAAATATTTCTGACCATCAATTTGGTCCATCACATTCATTAATTCACATTGTTTTGTGAGGGCCAGATGCTATTATAAATGCTGAGGATATAAGGAAGAATGTTGCAGACAAAAATCTCTCCTCCTGTGTAACTTATATTCTTATTAGGAGTATAGACATTCATCAAGAAAGAAAACAACAATAAAAATAATTTCAGGTAATGGTAAGCATTTTGAAGACTCTTAAGTAGGGTTGTGTGCTGGAGAATGGCTTTATTGATGAGGGAGCTTCTTAGGATGGTTATGCACCCTTTCTTAGGAAGTGACATTTGAACTGAGAGTGATCGATGAGAAGAATGTGGCCATACAAAGATCCACTGAAGGGGCACCTGGGTGGCTCATCAGTTAAGCATCTGACTCCTGATTTGGGCTCAGGTCATGATCTTGCAATTCCTGAGTTCCAGCCCCACGTCAGGCTCCATGCTGAAAGTGCAGAGCCTGCTTGGGATTCTCTCTCTCTCTCTGCCCCTTCCCCATGCGTGCAACCTCTCTCCCCTTGCCTCTCAAAATAAACTTAAAAAAAAAAAAAAAAACACTGAAGAATTTTTCAGCCTAAGAAACTGTAAGTGCAAAAGCTCACCCAGAGGTAGCCTAGTCAGTGAGTATTGACTGCTTACTATCCTGTTCCTTGGGGTCGTTTGTGTAACCACACTCTCTAAATACCAGCTGTGAGACTCGGCCTCAGCAAAGCATCAGACTCAGAGTGTCAGTTAGTAAAATATGGGACTGGGATGTCTCTTCCTTCTCTCACCTGCTGAGTTTTCCACCATGTCGTTACTAAAGGTCTCTGTCTAGACTTGATCTGGAGAAGAAAAAGGGAGAGACAGAGAAATAAAGAAGGTAGCAGAGAAAAGAGCTTTGTCGAGTATGGACTGTCAGCCTCTTGTCCGTGGACCTTACTCTTCTAGGACAGGCTTCAAGGGAAAGATGGTACTGCTGGAATTGTTTTCAATATTATATATGCATGTTTTTCAATGACTAAGATCCTTAGCTTTCGTTAGCTTTTCTTGGAGTTTCATACCAAAAAGTGTGAAGAACCACAGTCATAGAGATAGTTGCAGTGTTTGCTTCCCTTGTTGGGAAATGAAGCATAAACATCTTTCAGAGGGATTGGAATGTCATTTTCTTCCTCCGCATGCCGCCTCAAGAAAAATGAATGCAAGTAAACAAGTTCACAACTAGCCCTCCTTCAAATGGACCAATTCAAAATGTAAAACAAAGAGGAACAGAGAGTAAAGTGAAATGTACCACCAAAGGCACATGTCTTTGTTTTGTAGTTAAGAGAAAGACCACAGTTAAAAGATATTGTTGGCTTCTTCGGAAAAGTAGTACTCACAGCAGTTTATGTGAGGGCTGGATACCGAGATGACTTCCACACAGGTGGGTGCCTTTGGAACACTTTCCCTTTATTTTATTTATTTTTAATTTTTTTATGTTCATTTATTTTTGAGAGAGATAGAGAGACAGAGTGCACGCAGGGGAGGGGCAGAGAGAGAGGGAGACACAGGATCTGAAGCAAGCTCCAGGCTCCAAGCTGTCAGCACACAGCCCAATATACGGCTCAAACCCACAAGTTGTGAGTTCAGATGCTTAACCAACTGAACCACTCAGGTGCCCCTATTTTTTTTTTAAGTTTATTTACTTATTTTGAAAGAGAGAGAGCAAGTGGGGGAGGGGCAGGAAGAGGGAGAGAGAGAGAGAATCCCAGACAGGCCCCATACTGTTGGTGCAGAGCCTGATGCTGGGCTTGAACTCATAAATCATGAGATCATGAGCTGAGTCAAAGTTGGACACTTAATCAACTGAGCCACCCAGGTGCCCCTGCAACACTTTCCCTTTAGACCCTCTGTCTTTATATATTCCATGTGATGTTGGGTCTGAATAGCAAATATTCTTTATAATTCCCAAGTAATTTCTCCCCAAACCACTTCTGCCTCTTTAGGTGGTTGTTTATTTCTTGCCTGAGTAACAGAAAACATGTACAGATAGGATGATAGAGAAGGCCAGGGAGCGTGGACGTGAAGGGATGTGATTGGTTTTCAACATGAAGAGCCTAGATGGTGACAGGCATGTAGGGGGTCCATGGTACTCCCAGAAGGTAGATGGACATATTAGAGACGCCCCTCCAGGTTGAAGGTGGGCCAGCTCATGGTGAACCTTGTGGGATGGTTCGTTTTAGGTTTCTGTTCTCTCTGTTGTGTGTTCTCTGCTGTGTGAGCTGAGAGTCGTGAACTCAGCCATCATCTCTCACAGGTTGGAGATCCTGTTCCTCTATCTCCTTTGTACCCTGTTGTCGTCAGCAAACAGTATTTGCTTTATAATCTGTGCACATTTACTTTTGTGGGCAGCATCTTAGCCTTCAGCACTTTTGATGAACACTCTTCTATTAACAGTTAGAAAGATGAGTCAATTCTATACGTCTGCTTTGATTAATAGAAACAACTTTGATTTTATAATTTTCATATACAACATCCTCAACACAGAAATATTTCCTTAACAATGCTCTGTGGTAGAGACATGACAGAGTATTGTAGATACAAAAGGAGATGTGGGGAACAGGGGTATGGTTTTCTGGCAAGTTCTACATAGCTATGAGATTATTTTTCTCCCAGGTAACCCTGCTCTTAAATTACTAGTAGTAGGATTTTTCTTAGGACCAAGTAAATTGCCACACAAAAAAACAAAATGAGAAGCAAGTGTTGAAAGATAAGTGTAAGATCAGAAGCCAGAAGTAACAGTTTAGGCCCCTGGCTAGGGATGGGCCATTGCATTAACATAAACGTAGTCAAATCTGCATAGTAATGATCCTCACATCAGTGGTTACAATAAGAGATAGGAATTGATGACCTCATCATATTGGGCCACATGAAGGATCCAGACACAGGTAAGTAATTACCATTTTGTTTATGTTTGAGATATGCATTGGGAACAGAAGGGCTAGTCTTTCCCTGAGAGAAGCAGGTGTTAGCCAGGTGGAGAAAGTATTGGGGTGGCAAGACCGGAAAGGGCATTGCAAGCAAAGAGTTAGTTGTGCCAAGTTAGAGCTGGAGGCACAGAGCAGAGCTAGAGCCTCGGGCATGAGAGGGCCTTCCTGGCTTGGGGGCCAGGGCAGGCACTGGATTACAAAGACCCCTGTCTGTCCAGCTAACCGCATGCATTTTATGCTAAAGTCTGTGAGTAGTTGCCAAGTAGGAAGGCAAGCACGTTCACAAATTTGAGGCATTATTATGAAAGGAAAGCTTAGCGCTGGGCAGTTGCAGGATTCTGATTTATTAATAATGAAGCTCCATTCTCAGATAAACACACACAGAACCTCCTGCGCGGATAGTAATCGGTAGGCAGCTTTCAGGCGCAGTGGTTATTTAGATGGAATATCCCCAAGAAGTTCCATTCTCAGGGTTCTTTTATATGAAGTCAAAGACACTCCCTCCTGCCCCTCTGCTGACTTCATTATCTCCTCAGCACCTGCCCGCAGGGCTCAGGTTGACTCTGACTTGGGGTGATGTCTGTTTTATCATTCAGAGCCCTGCAGGACTAGTTTGTGCTTGGTGGGGGGAACGTCCCTTTTATCTTCAGGCTTTGCTTGATCTAATCGGGCCTTGAACTGTTCTGCTGGTTTTGCCTAAGGTATACAAATGCGTTCTTTTCTTTCTGGCACAGTTCACTTGTGGGTTTCCAGGTACCTAGTCACTGTTCAAATGACTTTTCTTCTTGTGCTTTGTTAATGAAGACTTGCAAGGTTTACCTTTAGAAGTTGCTCATAAGAAAGCCATTTTAATGTTTTGACCTGAAAGAAGTACTTCACGAAGTGACAAGTTTAGATGCGTGCCTTGAAATCATTATGTCGCTGTTGTGAAGAGTCGAGGTAAGGACTAGGCCTTGAGGCCTGCAAATGAGGTAGGGGACTGTTGAAACTATTGCAAGTGATTCATGTGACGATAAGGGCTGGGTTCCAGGTTGTGCCACTGAGGACAGAGGGGAGGGGAAGGATGTGAGTGATTTGAGGGACACGAACAAAATGATGAATTGGTTGTGCAGAACAAATGACAGGAAGCTGTAAGGACACTAGCCTTGGACTTGGACCCTGGTTGGATAAAGTAGCCATTTACCGAGGAGATAGGTTGGATTTGATTGCGTCCATCTTGGGAATGGTGGGTTTAATGTTCTGTCACGTACGCCATGTACAGAAATCCAGTAAAAAATACGAAGCTCAGTAGACTGAATCAGTCAGAGATGTGGAGTTTGTGTGGACCGATCAGGGAAAGAGCTATTTCCATATGCAGTGGGTTGAATAAGGTGGAAGTCTATTTTTCTCTCATAAACCAGTCAGGTGGGCCAGGCTGCCACACAACTCTGCTGCCTAGGTTCATCCAGGGACCCAGGATAGTGAGACAATTTCACCTTTTTTCATACCTGCTTTCCAAAATTGCTCCTGTTTTTCTCCAGTTCTAGTCAGTGGGAAGGAAGAACTAGGAAAGAGAACATCCAGCGTGTTCAGCTTTACACTCATCGCCTCTGCTCATGTTCCATTGGCAAGGGCTTCCTTGGACCTGCTTAGCTGCAAGGGAGGCTGGGCAATGTGGCCTCTGACTAGGAGACTGTGTTCCCATAGACAACGCTGATTACAATGAAGTGGAGAACAGGCTGGAGCAGGCAGGGGGACTGACAGTTTACAGGTGTTATCAGTGTAGGTAAGGCAGTGAATGCATCGGAGGAGATCAGGTCACACAAAGAGATGGTGTGGTATATGCGGCAGAGGACAGAATTTAGGGAATGGCGCCATGAAGGAAAGAAGAAGAACCCCACCTATAGGCAGAGGAGAAATGGAAAGCAGTGCCCTGGAGGTCAAGGAAGGAGAGGGTTTTAGGAATGAGTTTTTTTTAGTGAGAAAGCATGGTTCAGAGATTAAGACCAGGCTCCCAGGCCAGACTCTGGAGGTTAAATCTTCACTCTGTGCCTTACTAGCTGTGTGATCATGAGCAAGATTTTCCTGTCTTTGTGTTTCATTTTTCTCACCTGCAAAATGAGGATAACCAAAGTACCCATCTCAGGGTTGTTTGGAGAGTAATGACCATATTAAAGCCCTAAGAACAATGCCTGTTTGCAGTAAATACTACCAGTAACAGCTGAGAGTTAAGATAAATTAGAGATTAGAAACTCCTTGGATTTTTTTAAAATAAGATACATATTTACATAGCTCTATAAATGTGCATTACCTCATTAAAGCCCTAAAATATTTCCATTAAGGTGTGGTATTATTATCTCCATTTTACGGATGAGAAAAATGAGACTCAAAGAGGCTAAGTGATCTAACCCTGTGTCATAGCTAGTCAGTGACTGAGCTAAGATCTATTTGATTTCAAAGCCCATATTTTTAGACACTAAAATTTTGAGATGTAGAATACATGGTGAGGAACAAGCTGAATGCTTCTAGATTTTTTTCACTCATAAACCTCAATGTCTTTATTTTTATAATGATAATAATAGTACCTACAGCACTCTAGTATTACAAAGATAAATCAAGCTTCTTAATGAGAAACCCTTAGCAAGCCACTTGGCATATAATAAACACAAATCTCCAATGTGTGGCGGTAGCTAATGACAGTAATGACAATAATAACTTATTCATTAATGTATTTATTAAAATAAATAGAAAGATTAACAATCTATGATTAGATTTTTAACAGCCGAATTGGACTCGGGTTTGCTAGTTAAAGACAGGCAGAGTATACATTTTCTGGTTCTATAGATCTGTGCTGACTGAAGGTAGATTTTCAGGTCAAGAGTTTGAGGATTTCATGTGGTTTCTGACTTCACTTGTTTTAACACCTTCTCACTTCTTATAGATGTAATTTAGGTGGCCAAAGGGCCCAATGTTTGAATGAGACAATGTTTGAATGAGACAATGTTTGAATGAGCAGCTTGTAAATGTGCTTCTGCTCAGTCAATCAGGAGTGTCTCCTGCAGGAGCCGGCTTCACAGGGGAGAACAGCACTGTCTGTGTTTTCTGACTGTATAGTCTCTTTACAACCACATCTCTCTGTAAAAATAAAAAATGTTCAGTAGATGCAGTCTTTTAGATTTGGTGATTCTGTCTATCCAATGGGGATGTTGTGAGAATTAATAGAGACACCAGGGAGTGTCATTAAGAAATACGAAGACTTTTTTTTACTGCATTTCTTTTGGATGGGTTTGGTTAGCCTTGCCCTTAAAGAAAACAGAAAGTCCTATGGTGAATTTTATTACTTGCTATTTAATTTTTTTAAAGGAAGCATTCATTTCCCTGCAGCACTTATGATTATCAGTGGAGAACATTTGGTCCAACCTGTGTAAAGTTCATGGACTCATGAAGTACATTCTCTTTTTTAATTTTAGAAGAAATAAGGCTGAAGATTATATAGTTGTATGTGATTATTAACACAGTCATTTCAAACTTGAGAGCCATGTTTATTACCAAACATCAATTAGAAAAATATCAATACTGGCATATATTGGCACATAGACTTAATTTATACTTTATCTTTATAAGCTGATTAGAAGTCTGCCTAATTTTTTCTATGTTGCCCATGAATATTGAGTAACAAAAAGCCATGGGGTTCTTCCAATTTTAGAAATTCATTTTGGAGATAGATCAGAGCATAATTTCAAGTATATCATTCCTTTAAGTAAAATGAGGTATCCTGACATACCTTCTAATAGATTCTAGGAAATGTAGAGTTTAGTGATTTTTTTCTCTAATAAAAAGTTAGTGCTATTATTTACAGTTAATAGTTGACCAGAATTTTAATATTGCAGCAAGTAAAGTAGGTTAGCCCACATGCGTATTCATACCTTTGAGTTTTCCAAAGTTATTAACATACGACTAACATTGCTTTATGTAGGAAGAAAACATATTAAAGGTAAATCAACTTAGAGTATTTTTATTTTGAGAAAAGCAAATAAGTATAATTGAGTTCCTTCCAATTCTGAATAAAACACCCTTTGTGAAATGGAATGCAGTTTTGAACTCTAACATTTCTGTTTCCTCTTTGACTCACTCAACAGAAATGTTTGTTTATGCAACTAAATCTCTATGAATAGTACAATAGAGGGTATAGAGACACATCTGTATTTTTTTTTCTTCTCTAGACTTGGTGTTTTGGTTTTCAACAAAAGTGTCCAAGTTTGCACTGAAAAGTGTAAACGTTATGCATGATTATCTGACTGACTGAAAATAAGCTCACAACTTGTGTTCAGACTGACTTACTTCAAAGGTGCATAATGGAAGAGAGAGACCAAGGAGGACAATGCTTATACAGAAATTTGGAAGGGCACCTGGGTGGCTTAGTCGGTTAAGCGTCCAACTTTCGCTTAGGTCATGATCTCGCGGTTCGTGGGTTCGAGCCCCGTGTCGGGCTCTGTGCTGACAGCTCAGAGCCTGGAGCCTGTTTCTGTCTGTGACTCCCTCTCTCTCTGACCCTCCCCTGCTCACACTGTCTCTCTCTCTCTCTCCTAGAAATAAATAAAACATTTTAAAAAAAATTCTTTAAAAAAAAAAAAAGAAATTTGGAAAAACACTGTCCTCAAGAAGAGGACTGTTCTTGGGGCGCCTGGGTGGCTTAGTCGGTTAAGCGTCCGACGTTCGCTTCGGTCATGATCTCGTGGTTTCGTGGGTTCAAGCCCCGCGTCGGGCTCTGTGCTGACAGCCAGCTCAGAGCCTAGAGCCTATTTTAGAGTCTGTATCTCTCTCTCTCTCTGACCCTCCCCTGCTCATGCTGTCTCTCTCTCTCTCTCTTCTAGAAATAAATTTTAAAAAAATATATTGAAAAAAAAAAGAAGAGGACTGTTCTTTTGGAAAATTAACTTTAAATAATTGTGTAAATAATTCACTGATATTCAGCACAATGCATGCTACAATACCCTCTGAGTCATCAAAAAATATTAAATTGTGTGCAGTATAGAGAGATTTGCATTTAATGAATTCTAATGACAAACTTAAGTATTAAAATTCTATCTTGTTTGAGGAGTTATCTATATGCTTGTAAACTAAATGAGTTAGTGATAAGGTTGACATATTGTTATATTAATTGAGGAATCTAAGACCTTTGCCTTTAATGAACAACCCTTGCCCACCTTAACATGGAAATAATCTTTAACGTCTCCAAGATCCAGAAGGAGGCCAGGTCCTGACTATGTGTCATATGATTCATATGACATATCCCCATATCCACACATCTGGGGAACCTGAAAAAGCTTTTTGCCCAGAATCCAATCTCATTCACAACAACCTCGGTTGTCCGAATGTAGCAGTGAGTCACAGAGAGTCAGGACACTGAGAGTTTTCTTTCCAGGAATCAGCTTTATTTGTGCCAGTACGGGCTCAGTGGGCTAAGACCCAAAAGACTGAGCCCCTAGTGCAGCAGGGGGCTGCCTTTTGTACAAGCTTTGCTCCTGTACATCTCCTATCTGGTACCATACAGTCTGAATGGGCAGTCTATGTTACAGAGCCATAAGGAATGTCGTGCACATACACATAGCCTGGTTGCCTTCCCTTGTCTTGAGATGTTCACCATGTTCCTAGTGAGGCAGGGAATTCTTCTCATTAGAAGTGCATTTTCTGGGGTGTCTGGGTGGCTCAGTTGGGTAAGCATCCGACTTCGGCTCAGGTCATGATCTCACGTTTTGTGGGTTCGAGCCCTGCATCCGGCTCTGTGCTGACCGCTAGCTCAGAGCCTGGAGACTGTTTCAGATTCTGTATCTCCCTCTCTCTCTGCCCCTCCCCTGTTCATGCTATCTCTCTCTCTCTCTCAGAAATAAATTTTAAAAACATTAAAAACTTTTAAAAAAAGAAGTGCATTTTCCTTGAAGTCTCTTTTTATTCATATGAGTCCTTCTTTTCTTGAATCTTTGCACATCTTATAATTGTTTTTATTGTTGTTGAGAACTGGACATTGTAAATAGTAAAATGTGGCAACTCTGGAAATCAGATTCTCTTCCCTCCCTAGAGTTTGTTGTTGCTTGTTTGTTCATTAGTGACCTTCCTGAATTAATTCTGTAAAATCTGTATTCTTTGTCATGTATGGACTCTAAAGTCTGCTTCATTAACTTAGGGGCAGTTAATGAATGAACAGAGATTTCCTTAAGATTTCTGGAACTGATAAAGCTCCCCGTCTCTGTCAAGGGTGCACAGAGTCTCAGAGTTAGCCAGAGGTGAGATTGTAGGGCCTTCCTAGGTCTTCCCTTAACATGTACACAGCCCTGGGCATGAGCACTGCCCTACTCTTGTGTGTAACTTTGGAGATCTCCACAAGCATCCCAGAGCTTTGCCAAGGCCCCTGTGGACTTCTCATTCCCCCAGATTTTCTCTTTAAGCTTTTTGACCAGCTCACTGTGTGCAGTTATTATACACTGCCTCAGGCAGCCTCAGAGTTCCTCTGGGTGCTTTTGACAGACACCCCCAGGGAAAAAGCTGTTGCCCTGTTGAGCTCCAACTCAGGTTCAAATAAAAACAGCCTTGCAAATGAGGTCTTCCAGGGAACCACCAGATTGGACAAATAATGACAGTTCTCTGAGAATGGGGCTTTGAAGGAGCTCCAGTCATATTCTATTGCCTCTGGCTTCCAAGCCACTGGTTTTTGCTATAATTATGGGCTGTTGATTTTCAAGGCTGCTGCAGGGCTGAGGAGAGGGTATGGGACAGGGCTCATTACGATGTGACAGTGCTTGCTGTTCTTACCGAGACTCAGGTACTTCTCTTGAATAATGCTCCTCAGATGGCTGTAAGCTTTGGTTAATTTTCAGAGTTCTAAAAAAGTTGATTGTGACAATGTTTTGCTAATGCTTTCATTACATACGTGGAAGTGAGACTATTTAGAGGTCCTTTCTCTGCCAGTTTTGTAGATGTTGTTCTGGAAATGGGTTTTAGCCATATTTTTAAAGGTTAAAAAGTTGAACTCATTAACTTCCAAGGTCTCCTTTCACTCTAGAACATTCATTGTTAACTAGTATATCACATCTCCCAAACTATCCCAGAGGATATAATTTACCATACCCTTTTTATAAGTGTGGTTGTTTAAAATATAATTAGAACAAACTTTCCCCGAAGCCAAAATATGGAACACAATAGACTGTAGTTCGGTTATCAATCTCTGCTTGATTTTACTGACTTGTTAAATAAGAAACATTGCCTTTCCTGCACAGTTTTTTAAGTTACAATGAATTAGTCAAAAGGAGTGGGAGATCTTATGCCAATAAGAACTATATATCATGATAAAGGTAAAATGTAAGTACCAGTGACTACTAAAAAGGTAAAAACCAAACGATAATTGACTTCTGGTATTTCACAGGATTGAATCATTAGCATATGTATTTCTTGAATGGTTTACATTTAATTCTGAAGTTTATTTTAATTATTATTACCAAATTATTGATTTGTTTATTCTAACTAATCCTTTATTTACTTATTAGGCATCCATTTTTATTCTAAGTACTGATGAATATAGGTAAGGAATTAACTAAACATAATCCGCTCCTATTTTATATCCATTTCTTTGTTCTGAAGATGGTTATGGGGATCTGGTACTATCTTACTTGGCAATGATGTTAAATAATGTATCTATAGAAGTTAATTTTCCAAATGTTTGAAGCTAAACCATTTAAATTTAACTATCTTTAATGTGACCCTTTCCAAACTATATTAAATAGTTTTCAGGGTGCCTGGGTGGCTCTGTCAGTTTAGCATCCAACTCTTGATTTTAGCTCAGGTCATGATCATGGTTCATGGTTCTGGGCCCCATATCGGGCTGTGTGCTGATGGTGCAAAGCCTGCTTGGGATTCTCTGTCTCTTCCTTTCCCACTTGCTCTCTCTCAGAATAAATAAATAAACTTAAAAAGAATAATACTTCTCTGCTTCATGAGAAAGCTAGTGATCTAATGTATCGGTGGCAAATAATCATTTTAGATAGTTAGTTCACTGCCCTGAAAAACAACATCAGCCACTTTGGCTCTCGTGAGCAAGGGCTGTTGCATCAATACTCAGTTGTGACACAATGCTGTGATTTTGCTATTTTCATACTCTTAAAAAGTGTTGTACCTTGTACTTGTTCATCCAAACTTGCTTTTCATAGATTTTTCTATTTTATTTTTAATTTAATTTTAATTTTTAATTTTTTTGAGAGAGTGAAGGAGAGGAAGATAGAGAGAGAGGCTGAGACAGAGGGAGACACAGAATCTGAAGCAGGCTCCAGGCTCCAAGATGTCCGCATAGAGCCCAACGTGGGGCTCCAGCTCCCCAACTGCAAGATCATGACCTGAGCCCAAGGCAGATGCCCCAATTTTTTATCTATTTTCATTTGAGTTTTCTAATTTTTAGTGGGCCTGATGTGGGAAACAAAGACAGAGGGAAATGGCAGATAGAATTTAATTTCCTTATAACCTGCAGCCCATTGACAAATACTTGAGGCAGGCAGAGTAAAATATTTCTCTAGGAACTCCCTACTGTCTTAATGCCAATCCTTTGCTAGAGGGAAAAACAACCCTGACTTGACCATAGCTAGGTCTCCAGTATTCGGAGTCTTCTTTAGCATATGAAAGTCTCATTGGAAACTTTCCTTTGACTTTACCTCCCCCAACTCCCAAGTATATAACCAGTCTCTCTACAGGGTCTGGGACAGCTCTTTCTGCCCACGGTCCTGTCCCAGTGTTTAATAAAATCACCCTTTTATTTCCATCTTCAAGAATTCTTTCTTGGCCGTTGGCTCCAGATCACCCACAATAACCCCCAAAACCTCATGAGGCCGACACACCAGATCAGAGCTGACACCCAAGGGACTGTAACCATGCACTAGACCCCACTTTAAGTCTTAAGTGTGTTTATTCATTTAATTTTCCCAACATGACAGATAAGTAGGCACTGTTATTATCTTTTTTAGATGAGAAAACTGAAGCACAGAGAGATTAAGTAACTTGTCCAAAGTCACATAGCTTCTAAGTAGCGCAGGGATTTGAAACTCAGAATTCTGGCTCTGCGGTTCATGATCTTAACTGTTACTCTATACTGTGTCATGCAAGGATGCTTGTTAGAATTATACGTAACTTGGGTGAATTTTCTCCGTGACAGCTGTTTTGGTTTCACAGACTGTATGTGCGTGTGTGTGCATACACGCATGTTCATGCGTATTTGTATATGTATTAAAAAGGTAAGATGGCCAAAGAAGCGATTTTATTAAACCCATGTTAAGTAGTATTAAATTATAAATATTTTACATTCACTTTTGGTGACATTGATCAAGCTATGCTAATCTTTTGTCATTAATGCATTATATCATTTACCAGAAAAATTTCTTGTAGTATGTCCAGAACTTGTTTTATATGATTTTGTATTTTTTGAGAATAATGACTTATTGGAGTAAAGTTACTGATCAATCTTAATTAGAATACATCTTAGAATTATATATTGTTCATTCTTCTTCTCCACTATAATGCACAGATTAACAACTGATTCAGTAGTCTTGCTGTCCTTGATTTAGCGGAGTTCTTTGTGGAATCTAGAGAAGAAAACAGGAGGCAGTTTTCTGAGTAATTATCAATTTCTTTTTATTCAAGTAGTTGCCTCAATAGGGTAAGCAGAATGAATCACTGTTACCACAAATTCAGAACAAAAAAGTCTTGAAAAGTCAAGTTCATCTTGTTGGGAGATAATTTCCCATGGGTCTCTTGCATTTCTGCATGTCTTATGAGCAGAAGCACTGGAAGCCTTTTTCTGGATTATCTTTTCAAGAGCTTTTGCACAGAAAACAGCCTCGATGATAGAGATGGTGTCTCCCTCCAAAGAAAAGGGCAAGTTTATTTACTGTCCAGTATAATAAAGATGATGACTTTCTCTAGTGCAAAGGACATCTATGCTTACTGCCCGTTATGAAAGATTAGGGTTCCCTAACTTCAGGTTTCTCTTTCATAATGCAGTCCACTGTGTGTGCAGTCGTCTCCATGTTGCACTTGGACCCCGAGGAACTGGCACATAGTCTGGCTGTTGCTGTTGCTATGAGTAATAAAGTCCATGGTCTCTGTCTTCTGCCAGAAGTCCGTGAAACTGTGGCAGGCAGATTTGTTCTCTTCCAAGTAGAGCAAAGTCTCAGAAACTTCCAAGTTCTTGAAATTTATTATTATAAAATTCTTTTTTAGATTTTCACCTTCATTTAGAATCAGCTTTCCTTTGGAAGAGGGAATTATCATTTCTTTGTCATGGATTCGACAGAGACTTGGCAGGTTGTCTATGCTTTTTGTTCACCAGAGAAGTGACTTAGGACAATTGTTAGTTTCATTCTCCCTCCTTTCCTTTGCAGTTCCCCCACCCCCACCCCACCCCTATTGTTATCCTTAGTCATAGTTCTTCTTCCCCTTTTTTTTTCTTCCTCTCTTTTTTTTTTTTTTCAGAATTCTCTTCTGTCTCCCACAAGCACACCTTAGTCTTTTGTACTTAAATTTAAATATAAACAAACAAGAAACATTGTTAATCAGTTTAAGTCAAGTGTCTTTAGCATGTAGGGAAACTAAAGATCCTTTTCAAACCCTTACTTGGGGCACCTAGACAGGTCAGTCAGTTAAGCATCTAACTCTTGATTTTGCCTCAGGTCAAGATCTGAAGATCCTGAGGTTGAATCCCGCGTCAGGCTCCATGCTGAGTGTGAAGCCTGCTTAATATTCTTTTGCTCCCTCTCCATCTTCCCCTCCCTGGTTTGCTCATGTGTGTGCTCTCTCTCTCTCTCTGTGTGTGTGTGTCTCTGTCTATAAATAAATAAATAAATAAATAAATCCAGCTAAGACTTGATACTGTGCCAGAACCCTCTCCCCCCCCCCCCATGTGTATTTCTTCTACAGGCAGTGGACAAAATTGTGTGATGATAGGTGAAAGGGAATAGATTAATTTCCACCCACCAGCAAGTTTCAGCAGCAGACTGGGCAAACATTCCTGATCTCCCGGTCCTTGGGGAGAAGTCTCTGACCAAATGAGCTATAATGTAACATTGAATACAAAAAAAACCCAAAAAACAACAAACAGCAACAACAACAACAACAAAACAAAACAAGTTACCAATCCCTGCCCTAGTGTGTTTTATGCCAGTGATTCTCAATTTAAAGGGTGAGGAAGATAGAAAAAGGAGTAAGCTCATCAGAATCGCCTGGGCAGGCTTTTCAAAAAGTGTTTCCCCTCCATCTCCCCTCCAGTTTTCCATAGGTGTTCCCTGCTGAGAGTCACTGTGTTAAACTTTTATGATTCATGCTGTTTGGTTCCATTAACTGACACAGATTGTTTGTTTTCACTATTTGACCCTCGGTGCCATACCCAAAGTAATACTGACTGTGGTTCTTCTTTTACAGGGCTGTGGGAAGAAAATGTATTCCTTTTTGAGAGGAACCAAACAACTGCAGGTGCTCAGGTTTCTGGGGATCTCCATTGGAGTGACACAAATCCTGGCCATGATTCTCACCATTACTCTGCTCTGGGCTCTCTATTATGATCGAAGGGAGCCTGGGACAGACCAAATGATGTCCCTGAAGAATGACACGACTCAGCATCTGTCATGTCACTCAGTTGAACTGTTGAAACCAAGCCTGTCGAGGATCTTTGAACACACATCTATGGCAAACAGCTTTACTACACACTTCGAGATGGAAGAATTATAGAGAATGTCAAAGAAGGAAACTACAAATTTATTTTATTGGACTTGTGCATTTTTGAGCACACACTTAACCATTTCAGAAATGTGTGGAAATAAAAATGTTGCCATAAGGAATGCCTAAGCATATAATTTTCTACCCTTTAAAGTGAAGAGGGAAAAGTTTTATAAGTCACCACCTGGATAATGGTTGATGCCTTTTATAATGTTGAGGACAGATCTAATACCCATTTTATAGCCTGTGTAAGATTTTTACTGAATACAGTTATTCTTTGAGGCTCATACTTTGGCATAGTTTGACCAGCATTTCTGCATCCATGTAAACAAGCCATGCTCTGGTGGCCTTGGAGCCACAGTAAAGTGTGATTTACTTTCATAAGCTTGCTAGAGTATGAAGTACCAATGGATTGCTAACACAGGAAATTAGGCAGTATTAATGAATTGTATTACTTGATGACATATTCTTTTGAGAGTGGGTAGATTATACATAAGAAAACTCTAAAGATTGGTGACTATCTAAATGTGATTCTTTCTGGTTACTAAAATATTCTTACTACTTAACAAGAGCAAATTAACACATTGTCTTAAACTGATCAGGGATCTATGTGTATATAAGAGTCTGTGGCAAGTCTGTATAATTCAGTAGATTTCAGTTCTTATAATGTTAAGAATAACAATTGTGAGTGAAAAGGATAAATTTGTCCTGTATAGCACCATTATTGTTAACCTTTCCTGTTAATAGAGCTTTAAAAATCCATCTTGGGCTTATATTACATACATAACTGTTAATTTAAATATTATCCACTAATTTTGAAAAATTGCCAGTGTGATACATAGTAATCATTTTAACTCAGAATGTAGTCTGGTCTCTAGGAAGTATTAGCAAGAAAGTTTACACATAACATTAGTTCATTTAGCAAAGTCTTGGATGCTACCTTTCTCCCAAACTAAGGCTCTTTTTGACACTCAACACTTTTTAAAAGAAGCTTACCTTTGTCTTTTCCAAACAAGAGGCAATAGTTCACAAGTCTGAATATAATTCTACAGAGAATACTGTTCCTTCTCTTCAGCAAAATGCCACGAGAATCATTAAAATTAGTGACAATTTAACTAGAGATTTTCTTTGTTTTATTTCACTGATTAAGATACTGTGGTGAATTACACAGATTATTAAATTTTTTACAAGAGTAAGATATATTTATTTGAAATGGGGAGAGTGCATTTTACTGTATTTTGTGTATTACTTTTATTTCATAGAAAATGAAGAGAAAATTAAAATGTGTCAATAAATATTTTCTAGAGAGTAATACTTTGTGTCTAATTTTTATGCACGACAAGCACTTTTTCCACTCACAATGATTGGCAAGGGGAGAGAAATACGAGAAGAAATGGTGGAGTAAAGTAACAATAATGATATCCAAACTCTGGAACTAATCTATAAGAGGATGTATCCTCAGTGAGAAAACACAAAAAGATGCCCATTTACTTTTCAGGTTCGGTTTTGAGTGAAATGATAAATAATGTGGTTGTTTGCTAGAACATAAAAATATGCACATTCATGCTAATTCATCCTCTCAATGTTTGCACATCCCAGTTTCTTCAAGTTAACTGTTAGAAGCAAATGAGTCTAAGAAATGCAATATATGAAATTAACTGCCAGATTTTATCTCTTCCACTATATTCAAATGAAAACTGAGTAAATCCTTTGCTCAATCAGAACCAAAAGAGTCCCTTTTTATAATTTCCTCAACACCCAACTCTCCATAACTTCACTTAAAATGCCCATGGAATTGAGACAGCTATGACTATTGTTTGAATTATTTGGATAATGTTTAAATTACCCAAATGGCTGCTTTTTCATTGATGTGTCTCAGTCACAGGAAGAACAGCACATACTGTGTTGACCTCAGTTAAAAATCTGCAAATTATAAATAAAAGCCAATTTCCACATTTTTAGACTTTAGATATTTTGATATATTACCTAACTTAGTACTCTAGAATAGTCAACATAAATTTAGACAGACATCTTATATATCCTACACTTGCTTAATGGGAACAAACGACATTTATAGCCGTGGTCTACACAGGCCTCTTACGGTGGCAGTGCACCTGGAAAAATAAAACTGCAAGAGCCTTTAAAAAGTGTATTTAATATGGGAGAGCTGAGGGAGTTCACTGTTTGGGTACACTGCAGGAAAAAAAACGCTAACTATTTCTTTGGAAGTTTTTAAAAGCTTTCTTTAATAAAAAAAAAATCACCAGTTTGTAAGGTAAAAATTTAAGATTATTTTCAGACTAGTTAATAGTCCATTCAGGGTGCCCTGGAGTTTCAGAAATGACAGTAGGAGATGGGGTCTGTCCTCAAGCACTAAAATCTGGTGGAGAGGTCCTTGTGCTAGCCAGAGATAGAACTCTCAGGAGAATGTGCAGTGACTGGGGTCATGCTGAGGAACAAAAGACTAAGAAGAGTGGAATTGCGGCAACTACACCGAAAAGATGGTCTTCAGGCTGAGTCAGGAAGGAAAGTAGCCCTTATCGAACTCATGGAGAACATTCCATGACTCTGAGGTCAGTAAATATTTATTATTTTGGGGGCAGAGCGTGTCCTTTGATGTGGTGAGACAGAGCACAGGATGCTTGAAGAGATAGCATGAGAAAGGAAATGAGTGAAATTTAGGTTTTGAAATTCATTTTGTAAGCTAAATGGGAAGCCACTGAAGTGCTTGCTCTCAGAAGTGATTTGCCTTTCAGAAATGTAACCGGGGGGCGCCTGGGTGGCTTAGTCGGTTAAGCGTCCGACTTTTGCTTGAGTCATGATCTCGCGGTTTGTGGGTTCGAGCCCCGCGTCGGGCTCTGTGCTGACAGCCAGCTCAGAGCCTGGAGCCTGTTTCAGAGTCTGTGACTCCCTCTCTCTCTGACCCTCCCCTGCTCATGCTGTCTCTCTCTCTCTCTCCTCTCCTAGAAATAAATAAAACATTAAAAAAAAAAAAAGAAATGTAACCGGAACCGGATTACCCAGTGAGAAACTGGTGGCAGTGGGACAGGTACAGCTACTACACATCACTGTGGGGTGGTCATTCTTTACCTGGTGTAGGTACTGGGCGCTCTGGATTCTAGAACACCTGGGACTCTGGAGGGGAGCTGGGTAGATTGCTGTTGCTGGAGTCCTGGAGACAGAAGGATCCTCACCAGGGTAATGGATGTAAAGAAAAAAACAAAACAAAACAGGAAAGGAAAGCATAAAAACAGATTACAACAGGGTGAATCCAGAAAAATTAGCAGCCAATTGAGGGTGGAATGAGAAGTAAAAGACCCGAAATTCTAGATTTTTGTAGCTAGTAAATTGGCAATGGCATGAACCCAGATAGAAGACTGGAGGGGGAGTGGGTGTGTGGGAGGGTAATTAATTCAGTTTGGGACATACCGAGTGGGACATGCCTGCAGGACATGCGGATGGAGATGTCCACAGGCAGCTGCAAATTCCAGTCTGGAGCTTAGAGAGTTCACTGTCGAGCCTGAGAATTTTTATGCATTGCTTTCCCATCTCAGGAAGCCTGACAGAAAATGGGCTGGGAACCAAATCTAATATGAGGAGAATCTTAAGTAGGATGCTACAAAAGCTTCCTTTTGTCTGAACTCCCACTCCTGTGGATGAGTCAAGCGAGGTAAAGAAAAGAGAAATGAATATACCACTGAATCTTCTGTGGCAAAAGGAGCCACCCCTTTTAAAACAATACTGCCAAATGCTATGTCGCTTATCCAGCCCCACTCCCTATGATCATCCTGTGATTTACAAGCAGATTTCTCTTTCCTATTAATCGAGTTATTTCCTCGCCTCTACGCACCTCTTAGAAACATGTATGGGAGAGTCTCTCATACCATTTGAAAATCATTTATTTTCTCTTAGAATATGTTACTGCAATCACTTCTCATCTGATGCATTCGGGGGTGGGCGTGAGGTGCCAGGCCACCAGGTGCCGGGTGTGTTACACGGATTTTCTCTGTTTTTTACAACCGTTTTGTAATCTCTAGGCATCATGATCCCCATGATAGAAATGAAGAAGGGGGACTCAGAGATATTGAAGAAATACATCTAGCCAGGAAGCGGCAGTGCTGTATCCTACCCCTAACCACTGTGTGATGTGGCCTCTTCATCAGCCTGTGGTGAAGCACGTCTGTTGCCCCACACAGAAAAGCCAAATCCTCCTCCATGGCCATCAGTATCGCTAGGCCCACTTGCCTCCAAATTCTCTTCCTTCAAAATGATTCTTTTTCCTAATTTCATTCTTCCTACTATTTCCCAGAACAAATTATCAAACACTTTGATTGAAGCCCTACATTTCTCTCTTCTCCCATTTCTTGTCTCCTTCCGTTGATCTATCTTGCACATATACAGGGCCAAATTAATTTCTGTAATCAACTTTATTGAGATGATATGTAAATATATATATAATACATCACACCTATTTTAAGTATTAGTTTTGACAAATCTATATACTCATTTAACTACAACCACGATCAAGATACAGGACATTTCATCGTCTCCAAAAGTTCCACCTCATGCCTTTGCTGTAAATCCCTACAATCCCCACTCCCAACCCCAGGTGACACTGGCCTGCTTTATGTCACTCAATTTTTATAAAACACAATTCCTATTATGTCACTTCCTTATTCAAACCCTTCCAGGAGTTCTTTGCTTTAATTAAGACAGAGATGTCCAGCTCATTTGTGTATATGTCATTTTTGTGGCACATTGGGGTAAATGAACGTCTGAGGGGACCGGCCATCCTGCGCCTTTCCCGGCTAAATGAGGGCTACCGGAAAGCAATAGCTCAGCACCCAGGTTTGGCTGCAGTCCAGTAGTTTAAACAAAATAGAAGTGATTTTATATTTCATAAAATGTACATGTGTGAGTGGCCCAAGGTACGACTGCCTGAAGGAGTCAGGGACTCAAGCCCTTTGCTTATGCTGCTCTGCTGTGTTCACATGGCCCCAAATGGCACACTCTACTTCCACATTTATGGCAGCAGGCTGGAGGAAGCGCAAAGTGGATGGGAGGAGAAATGCTTCTTCCCTTTAAGGGCATACCCGTGCCCAGAAACACACAGAGCTTCCATTCACATCTCACAGCTATAAGGGGGGTGGGGGAATAGTCTCTGTTCCAGGTGCCCATGTATCCAATTGAATCAGGAAGTTCTACGACCTTAGAAGAAGGGGAAACTGGTACAGGTGTCACTTAGCAATCTCGGTCACATTCCTCAGTCTTGGCAGAATAAGATCGTCCATGTGACCTTATTTTTCCAATCCTCTTGTACTTACCCACTTAGGTCAATATTCACCAGCCACACAGGCCAACCATAGTCTGTTCGTTGCCACTAACCTCGTGGGATATACCTGGGGGCTCCTTGATCTTGCTCACATCTTGGTGCTCCTCTCACAGACCTTCATGTCCACCAGCTCACCCTGCACTCAGCCTTTAAGTTCCAGCTCAGCAGCCACTTCCTACCTGCAGCTCCACAACAAACCTTCTTTCATCCCATAGCAACCTTCTTCCTCTGAGCTCAGCATTTATTTGTTGCCATGGCATCTAGTTTGAGCCTTGTGTTTTCTATTTTATAACACTATTTTTTATTTATATTATTATTTTCTCTTCATACGTCTGGTCTCTCTTGAGAACAGATATGCTCCTTTGTATCCCACTCAACACTGCATAGGGCTGGGTAGTGTTTCTTAGGTATCAGTGCATTTCTATTCACTATGTGTATGAATTAATACATGCATGAATTATGAGTTAGTTAAATGAATCAAAAGCTATTGTCCAAAATGATTTCAATAAGGAGAAACTACTCTAAAGGAGGCCATCTGTTCTTGACTGGGATAGGGGACACTGGATTCTCATGGGCTAAGTACTCATTAAGCTGTAAGTGAATGTAGATTGGATCTGTAGAATGCAGTTAGAGCTCAGTCAAGTTTATAAAATGTCTGAGTGAACTATCAAGTTGTACTTATGGTCTAGTCAAATAAGAGTGTCTTACATTTATAAAATGTTTTTATGCCTAACCCCAAACCCTTTAACTTTTGAATCTACATTTGTTAAACTGGAAGTGTACAGAGTAAAATCTGAGTTCATATCACTGAAAAAAAATCTCTGGAGAGCTATAGATTGTAGCAGATCACCACTAATTTTGCAGTTTTCATGCAATTCTAGAAAGTAACTTAAGAAAATACTTGGCAAGGGCACCTGGGCTGGTCAGTTGGTTAAACATCCGACTCTTGATTTCAGCTTAGATCATGGTCTCACAGTTCCTGAGACTGAGACCCACATCAGGCTCTGCACTGACAGGTCAAAACCTGCTTGGAATTCTCTCTCTCTCTGCCCCTCTTCTGCCTGTGCATGAGTGAACTCTCTCTCTCTCTCTCTTTCTCTCTCTCTCTCTCTCTCTCAAAATAAATAAATAAATAAATAAAATAATATGTGGTATCCAAAACTTCTGTGCTGAGTTCATCAAATACAGTTTTCTATTTACTCTTCTCATAATACCAATGATGTAGGTTTTATAATAAAGAAAAGGTGCCTATTGATCAGAGATCATAAGGAACATACTCCAAGTTACAGAGCAAATAAGTGTGATTTTTTTTTTAAATGTTTCATTTGTTTCTAGGAGAGAGAGAGAGACAGCGTGAGCAGGGGAGGATCAGAGAGAGAGGGAGTCACAGACTCTGAAACAGGCTCCAGGCTCTGAACTGGCAGTCAGCACAGAGCCCGACGCGGGGCTCGAACCCACGAACCGCGAGATCATGACCTAAGCAAAAGTCGGACGCTCAACCGACTAAGCCACCCAGGCATCCCAAGTGTGATTTTTTTTTTTTTTAATATGAGCTGAAACAAGTAAGTGTGATTTTAACCAGGCTTGTCTAAATTCAAAATCCATGCTCTTAACTACTTTACAAGAGAGCTAGTATATTAACAGATTTCCTAAATTATTCTTAATTTCTTGGTTATGACATGTTATTTTAACATATTGCTGACTTTTGCTAATTAATGTTTCTTTAGGAATATTTTACATATTCAAAAGTTATATTCATTTATTTTGTTTGTTAACTCATTTATCTTTGATAGATATTGTAAAAGGACAAACTAGAGCCTTATAAATATATTTAAGTTTCCTTTTAGTCTAGTAATTTGGAAGGATTACCTACTGTCTTTAATTCTGTGAGATGAAATTTTTTTAATATATCTATTATCAACATTAAGAATGCAAAATAAGACTTCCACTTCCAGCCAAGATAGAACAATAGGGATCAAATGTACCCTTCTGCCTGAAATATACAATAACAAAAAAGGTTTGAAACAATGATTTTTTTTAAAGACACTGGATATTAGACAATAAAGACAGTTATCTTTTTTAAAATATTTTATTTATTTCTGAGAGAGAGAGAGCGTGAAAAGGAGAGGGTCAGAGAGAGAGAGGGAGACACAGAATCTGAAACAGGCTCTGAGCTGTCAGCACAGAGGCCGACGTGGGGCTCGAACCCACGAACCATGGGATCATGACCTAAGCCGAAGTCGGACGCTTAACCGACTGAGCCACCCAGGTGCCCCAAGAAGTTATCTTTAAGAGGCTGGTAACAAATGAAGTGAGCCTTGTGGTTTCCCCAACTTATTTCCTTAAGACAACTTCCAGAATGTAGCTAAAGGGGGGAGAATCTAAGTATTCCATATACTGGATTCCATATTCAGAGGAGATGAAGCTCAGAATACAGGGAGACCAAGGCAGTTGAGTTTGAGAGTGATGGAGAAAAGAAATGCATGGATAAAGAGCTCAGCAGATATGTAAAATATCCCCTTTGAGTATTCAGAAGAGTCATGATCAACACATTCAAAAGGACTAGAGCAAATGGTACTTAGTGCCCATAGAGGCTAGAAATAGTGCTATTCTCACTAGCCAGACCAGAAACCCCATAATTCATAGGGCAGTGAGTGGAGTACAGAAAGTCCCACCTCAGTAGTGAGAAATAATTAGCCTTTAAGTAAATAGGGCTCTACCGGCACCAAACAAATCATAAAAGCGAGACCCTAGATTATCATACTTCTTCTATGTACTGTAAATAAAACCAGAACAAAGCTCAAGATACTTAATGAAATACAGGAATAGCCATCCTCCAACAAGGGAAAATTCACAATGTTTGACATCCAATCAAAGGTGACCAGTCATGCTAAAAATCAAGAAAATGTGACCCATAATGAGAAAAAAAACCCAACAAACATCAAATGAAATAGATCCAGAACTGGCACAGATACATTAGCAGACAAAGATATTAAAAATGTAATTATCTTGGTATTCCACGTGTTATAAAAATTAAATGGAGACAGGGAAGAAATTTTTACAACAATCAAATTGAACTTTTAGAGATAAAAACTCCAAAAGCATGACATGAAAAATATGCTGCTTATAACTAACAGCAAATAAACCATTGTGGAAGAAAGATGAACAAGTTTCAAGACATAGCAATATAGGTTATACAAAAGAAAGCTGCAACAGAAAAATAAATTAGAGACAATGCAAGCACATCACTGAACTGTGACAATGTCAAGTGGTCTAATATACATGTAATTAGATACCTCTAGCCAGAGGAGCAAAAGAAAGATTTGAAGAATAAGAAAATTTTCCAAGCTTGATTTTCAAAGTGTTGGGAGCCATTTCTGAACTCATAAGTTGAGAAAGAACTCCTTGTGAAGTTAAGGTAAATTGCACAAACTCTTACTGTCAGATGGCGACCTATATCCACCCCCACCCAACTGGTTTTGCTTGAGCATTAACCCCCAAGGCATCTTGTTGATTGGTATTCAGAGTGACTTCTTCTGGCCTTGATATGCTTGATTGCACCTTGTGAAGGAACCTATTGTAGGAACTTCTTCTTTTGTGATTATGGGAGCAAACATTTGTGTTTCCTGAAAAACCTGTTTTTCTTAATACTTCCCCTTAAGTAAACAGGCTATTGACCCCTGCTCACAAAAAACTAACTTTGCCTTTTTTATGCTAAAAACATTGTCTTGTATGCTAAAGATACCTTCCTTCCCCATAGGATAAGCATCTAAATCATCTACCTCAATCACTATTGATAAAGGTTATGCAGGAGTCTTTACAAATCAAAAAAGTTTGTCATCAGAAATCATGGTCTAAGGCAAATGTCACTTCTGTGCCGTCTGCCAAACACTTAATTATAAAATAAAGTTGAGCCCCAGTCAGAGCAGAGATGCCTGCCTGGTGATCAGAAAGATTCTCATGGCTCTGTCACTCTCTCTTGCCAACACTTTCCATCCTTCAGGGACCCCTGGACCTGGCTGGAGCGGGACTCCGGCATCAAAGGTCCAGGAATATAAAAGGATCCCAACCACAAAAACATGAAGAAAACTACACCCAGTCACAGTATAATCACTTTACTTAAAATCAGCAATATAGGAAATCTTTAAAGCAGCCAGAGAGAGGGTGGTGGGGGAGGGAGGACAGGGAAAGTCATGTTATACAGATGAATAAGCATCAAGGTAACAACCACTGGAAATCGTTACTGGAAAAAGATGGCAGTGGGATAATGTCTCATACTGAAGGAAAAAAAATTTCAAATTAGAATTTTCTACCCACTGAAAATATCTTTTCCGTGAAGGTAACATGAAGACTTCAGATATACAAAAGCTGAAAAGCACTCATCACCAGCAGACTACATTACAGGAAGTGTTAAAGGATAATGGAGGGTCTACTACATGGGTAAATGTATAAGACATTTTTCCTCGTCATAAAAGGCAGGAAAAAGAAATAAAGACACCCAGTCTGTCTGTCTATCTTTTTTGCAGACCATGTTATTGTCTATGCAGAAAATCCAATATAATTTACAAAAGTAATACTACAACTAGTAAGTGATATTAGTAAAAATGAAAAATACAAAGTCTGTATGAAAAAATAAAATGTTTTCTATATACTAGCAAAGAAAAATCAGAAACTGAAATTAAACAACACCATTTACAACTACATTAAAAATATTAAATAATGAAGGATGTATCTAGGGGGAAAAAGATGTACAAGACCTATCCATTGAAAATTGTAAAATATGATTGAGAGAATTTAAAGAATACTTACATATATGAACACTTACAGCATATTCATGGATCAGAATACTTAATATTGTGGAGATGATAATTCACCCTAAATTGATCTTTGGGTTCAAATTCCAATCAAAATCCCAGCAGACGTTTTTGTAGAAATTGCCAAGCTAATTCTAAAATTCACATGAAAATGCAAAAGATCTAAGGTATTTTTTTTTTAAAGTTGAAAACTAAGAACAAAGTTGGAGGGCTAATAATAATACTGGGTTTTAAGACTGTGTGGTACTGATTAAATAGAATAAAAAGTCCAGAAATAAACCTACATAAATGGACAACTGATTTCTGACAAGGAAGCAAAGACAAATCAATGGTAAAAGGACAGCATTTTCAACAAATACTACTGGAACAATAAGATATCTAGACGCAAAACCAAAAAACAAAACAAAACCCCAAAATTTCTTCCATATTTTGCATCATTAAAAAAGTGGTACAACCACCATTACATGAAGATAAAATAGTGTATCCAAAGTGAATCACAGGCCTAAATGTGGAACTAAAATAAACTTCTAGAAACAAAACAGAAAATCTTGGGGAACTTGGGTGGTTCAGTCGGTTAAGCATCTGACTTCAGCTCAGGGCATGATCTCGTGGTTGGTGAGTTTGAGCCCCATGCAGGGCTCTGTGCTGCCAGCTCAGAGCCTGGAGCCTGCTTCAGATTCTGTGTCTCCCTCTCTCTCTGCCCCTCCCCTGCTGGTTCTCTCTCTCTCTCTCTCAAAAATAAATAAACACTGAAAAAAAAAAAAGGAAAAACTTTATGACCTCAGATTAAACAAATATTTCTTAGATATGATACCAAAACATAATCTAAAAAATAATCAATTGGTAAATTGGAGTTCATCAAAGTTAAAAACACAGTTCATTGAAAGACATCATTAGCAGAATAAAAAGACAAAGCACTGACGGGAGAAAATATTTACAAAATATACATATGGTAAAGACCTTATATACTGAATATATAAAAACTCTGAAAACTCAGTAATAAGAAAACAAATTGCATTTAAAAATGGGTAAAATATTTGGACAGACACTTCACAAAGAATATGTGCAGATGGAGAATAAGCATATGAAAAAAAATACTAAATTCCATTATTCATTAGGAAAATGTTAGTTAAAACCACAGTGTATCACTTACTAGAAAGGCAAAAATGAAAAGTTTGACAATACTAAGTATTGATAAAGATGTGGAGGAACTAGAACTCTCATACATTGCAGGTATAAATGTAAAATGGTTGAATCACAATAGAATACAGTTTGACATGGGACACCAGGGTGGCTTAGTCAGTTGAATGCCTGATTCTTAGTCAGTTGAGCTTTTGGCTCAGGTCATGATTCCAACGTTGTGGAATCAAGCCTTCAGTTGGGCTCTGTGCTGAGCATAGAGCCTGCTTAAGATTCTCTATCTTTCCCTCTGCTCCTCTCCCCTGCTTGCTCTCTCTCTCTCTCTTAAAAAAAAGAAAAAGACATTAGTAAGTAGTTTGACAGTTTCTTAAATCGCTAAACATACACTTAGTAATATATGATTTAGCTGTTCCTCTCCTAGGTACTTATTTATTGAAGAGATAGCAAAGCATATTTCCATACAAAGGCTTACACATGAATGTTTATGGCAGTTTTATCAGCAACAGCCCCAAACGGGAAACAAGCCAAATGTCCTTGAACGTGTGAATGGACAAATTGCATTAAATCCATATAATGGAATAACTCAATAATAATAAGAAAAAGAATGGCCTCTTGAACCATGCAACAACACAGATAAGTCACAAAGTAACTATGCTTAGAGAATGGAGCTTAGCAACAAAAAGGGAAGACCTATTGATATATACAACACTGGTAAAAATCAAAAGAAATATGCTGAGTGAGAGAAGCCAAACAATGAATAATGCATACTATATGATTCCATTCATATGAAACTCTAGAGAATTCAAACTAATTGATAGTGACAAAAAGATCAGTGGTTGACTGAAGAAGGAAAGGGAGGGAAAAAAATTAAAATGATCATGTGGATGATAAATAACTGAAGATGGGTCTCAGTCTCTGAGCATGCAGAGGATTGGTTAGGTCCCTACTTGCCTGTTTGGGCTTTGGTCACCTCTTACCTTGCTCTTACTCAAACTGGATGATCTCGGCTGGCTTTGCTGATATCCATTCTTCATTAACCATTTGAGCAATTTACTAATCTCAGTGTTTAGTGGTTAACACTTTTTGAGGACGTGGCTGAATTACTCCTGCTTAGTGTAAGGAAATTCACCTGGACAGAGATAACACATCAAATGTTGAGCCTGCTCTAAAAATGATCTTTAGAGCCTTGCAATGATTCAGCAAGATAGGCAATCAGATACAGCATCTCTTCCATTTCTCAGGGACTTCATTCTGCTCCAATCCAGGGCATTTCTACTGTGCTTCCAGAACATGTTTTTTCCTATTCTTAAAAGAAGTTTTAACAAAATAGACCTATAAATAATGATCTTTGATTGATATAGTAAGAAAGACAGAAGGCATCTATTACTGAGGCAGGAGAAACTTCCCTTTGTTTTATGATTCATTGTTCAAATGCTTGTCAAAACGCAGGGTCCTGAAGCTAGATCAGTTAAAGGTTGGGTGGGGGGGAAGTTGCCTTTTCAGTACTAAAACCTACGCCTTGGACTATTACCTCTTATATTATGGACAAAGTATGTGAGAATTTAACTGCCCTTGTGTTGTTAAGTTCTGCACACATGCATAACTTAAAATCTATTCCCCTCTGGAAAGCTGTGCTCTGGCAAAATTGAAGAAAATTGCTGTGACGAAGGTATAATGTGCTATATTATTCTGCTTATGGTTCAATATGAATCAATCTGACAATCAGATTTCTAATGATGGGTCCTAATTCTCTTCTATTCTCTCCTAGCTTTCCTTGGAATTCATCTTATTTTCTCTTGCCAAGTTTGAGACCAATTCAATTCAATTTAGTAAGGTTCATTGAATATCTGCTATGTAGAATAAGTTGGGCTGGACACTGTGAAGATCAGCAAAAAAATAAACCATAATCCCTGCCTCAAGAAACTCACAGTGTAATCGGAGAGATCAGGCAAATGGACATGGAATAGTTAACCAGTGCCTGGTACAGTTTCTGGCAGCTGAAGGTACTCATTAATATGTGAATTGAATCAACAACACTGAAAATTTGTATAAGGCTAAATGCAAAAGTATGCGGTACAGATATAGGATTTCAGAGAAAGCAAGACATGAAAGCAGACTGAAGTTTTGGCATATCATGGGAAAATTGTACTTGTGGTGGGGCAGATTTTATGAGAAAAAAATGAGAAGCATATTTCAGGTTAGGGTCATTATAAATAAGCCGAAAAGACAGGCGTTAGCCGAATGTGTTCACAGCAGGAAGGAACCCTTTATGGCTGGAGAAGGTAGGTCAGTGGGGGGCCTCCTATGAACTCTGGACTTAATTCTGAGGCCATGGAGAGCCCCACATGGGTTTTTATCAGCAGGGCCGTATTTTTGAAGTCTACATGTGCATAGCATGGAGAAGAGACTGAACAATGAAAATACATGAAGGCAGAGAGAACGAAACATAGCAGTATAATGAACTGAATCACGACAACTTGAAGTACCATGTTTGCAGTATGATTGGGAAGAAAGAAACCAATCACGGAGGGTTGAAAACAATGAGGCTCATAGATTTTGAAGAGAGAATAACATCTGACTCCCTGATGTATAAGTCAGAGAGACTGTTAAGAATACAGTGCCAGAGACAGAAGAGAACACTAGAAAGGAGAACTGTTGTAAAGATTTTGCTTTGGATTCAAGTTTGAGATGATCATGGCAAATTCAGGATGCTACAACTTTTTGAAGGAAAAGCTCAGGTTCAGGATAGGTGTTTGAAAACAGTTGGATTGTTTTCTGTCAACTCATTCATCATCTTGTGTTACTTAGGAAAAGAAGTCCTCAGAATTTCCTTCTTATGTGGTTTCAGGGTAGATCATTCCATTGAGAGCCACTTTCATGAAGTTCAGGTGGCTCAGTCCTCACTTCTTCCTCTGGCAGCTGTCATCTGGCTTCTCATTGGTGGCTTCACAATTGGGAGAGATCGCTTCTAGATTTCTGGCCATTTCCCAGACTTAATTCTGATTCCTCCAGCTCTAACGTTGGTAGGCTTGTATTTTCCTATATTTCAAAATTTCTACACTGGAGACCTCTTTCCTCATGAATCCTAACACAAAAACATACTCTGGGTACGGAGATTATGGGCGATGACTAGATTGAGCTTTATTTGTGTGTGTGTGTGTGTGTGTGTGTGTGTGTGTGTGTTAAAGAGATAGAGGCAGTGAAAGACACAGAGAAGGAATGGTCAGAAAATTAAGGAAAAAAAATGAGCACGCTTTGTAAGAGAGGCCAGGTAAAGGAAAATTGAGACACGATTTTTTTATCAGGTAAAGGGACCAAACAAAGACAGTAGAGTGCACAGAGAGAAAAAGATGTAACTCTTGTCAAGGTGAGGGACGATGTGCAGAAATTCAGCCTCAGTGTAATAGTATTCCCACACATTTCATTGCAGGGTCAATTGGAACTGTGCTACCAAAATAGTGGGCCAGCGTGATGTTCAGTGGGTTGGTAAGGTGACGAAGATCCCCAGAACTTGGTTATCATAAGAGCCAGAGAGTCTTCAAAGCACAAGGTTCATACAGGGCACCTATATTATTGCCCCTGGAACATAAAAACAAATTGCTTCTCTGGTCTTCACTAACTGGTCTAGAGGAGGAGGATTCATCAGATGTAATGATGGCATACTATTAACCACACTTGAACAACCGTGCAAGTGTCAGTGCTACCTGATTACATGTATGATAATCCACATACATTTACAAACCCATCTGTCCTTGGCACAGACTACATACGCGAACGAATCGAGAGAGGCAACAGAAACAGCCACCTCTTATCTTTGAAATTTGATAGTGGCACTAATTTCTGAAATAATATTGGTGATTTTTTGTTTTGGGAGGGAGGAGCTACTCCAGCCACTTTCATTTGATCCTTCCTCCCTTATTGTCCTCATTCCATAGATAAAAGAGCTGAAGTAGGTAAACTTCCTGTTGTTGAAGGCATGATTTGTATTCAGAAACTGGGTAAAGCACAAGTGAGTTTATAGACCCACTCAGTCCACTCACCCATCTCAGTGAGACGGACTCTGATTCTCATTCCTTTCTCTACATTATAATAAAGAATTTCTGGCTTCTCAACTGTATTTAATGCAGGTCACTGACTTCTTATGTCCTTATTCTGACTACAGGGCCACTGATTTACAGGATTTCCCTAAATTGGTGTTAACTCCGAGTCAGTCCAACAATCTCTGAAAACTCTAAATATTTCACTTTTTCCATTGCACAGCCACACTAGTAAATGATTGCTGGTGCCTTTGGGCAACTCAAGAAGATTTACACAAACCTCCTGTGGTAGTGTGGCAGAAACATGCCAGCTAAGCTAGAAGCAATCTGGTCCTTTCATGTAAAGAGCTCATGTTTACAAACTGGCTCAAGAATAGGGATTATGTGACACATTGTGACTGCATTGAGTCAATTAAAGTCAAGACTGTTCACAAGAATTAAAGATTAATTTTTGTCCCTTAGAGTGTAGACTGTGCAAATATATTTCTTTGAGGAGCACCATAATCGATTAGCTACTACCAACGATCTTCTTAGGTTAAACTCTCTTGATTACAGTTCTAGGCCTGCAAGGCCTGCCACCCATCTTGATAATCCCCTCCAGCTGTCGCAAAAGATGAGCATCAGGAAGCCCATTTCAGAGGGAGCATCTCAACATCGTCACAGGCTTGAAGCATCTTGAACTTTTTAAGGTATAGGTCCATTTCCTTACCAGTATATTTCTCAAAGCATTGGCAAAGGTAGTGTTTTCTGGGTACTTCCTTAAGGCAGAGTTAGTGGGTGGGTGAGTGGATCACACATGATAAAAACATTCCAAATTCCCATCTCCCAGCCTTTGAATCCTTTCATCTACAATAAACCAAAGACATTCTGGTATCTCAACTTTGTTTAATCTGCAGACTCCCTTATACAGAACAGTTATTAAAACATAAATAACAGTGTAAGGTTTAAATAAATCTCAGGGTAAGGTTTGTGTACGGAAAAGCAAAGACGGAATTGGAATCTGGAAAGTTGGACCTGTCATTTTAATTCTTCATTTCTTAAAAATAGTAGAGATATCTGAAACAAACAAGTCAAAATATGAACATTTGTTGGATCTCAGTGGTGAGAATGTAGTGTTTGTTTATTTGTCCTACTTTTCATTATTTGCAAAATATTTTATATTAAAAATATTTTAACATCTCAAACACTTGAGATGAAGCCAACAGTTGCAAGCAAAGATGTTTGTAGTATAGATAATGTTGCAAAACATTTGCTAAAGTTCAGAAGAATGATTCTTAAAGGCCCTTTAAAAGAATTGATCACAAAAAATTTAACTTCTAAGAAGACAAAGACAAAAATAGGTGAAATTTACATTCTAATTTGAATTTTTTTTATGAAGAGATGTTAATTCTGCATGTTTCTTTGACTGGTTAGGTAGATGAGTCTAGTCATTATGATGGTTTTCTCCATTCACTCCTGGAGACCATAAGTTTCCCCTAGGAATGCTCTTCTCCCTTATATTAAAGGTTAGGAAAGGATAAAACTAAAATAATTAATAATAATAATAATAATAATAATAATAAGTCTGATGCCACAATTCCCTTAAGAACCAACTAAGAGCACATATATTTTGTTTATATACCTTTCATCTGTAATGATTTTTCAAAGTGTAGGTTTTATTTATAAATGAACTTAGTATCATTATCTGCTGCAACTGCCATGATTAGTATGATTCTTTTTAATGATTTCAACTCAGAGAAATGAGTGTAGAAAATTGATGCTAAAAATGCTAGCTAATCTACAGCTATTCCCTAAGATTTTCTGTGTCTTTAATCCAGATAAAATAGCTCATACCAAGAATTATCAAAAAGGAGAAGGAATAAGCTCCTAATAATCACTTATAAAAGTAAAACAGAAGAAGAGCTGAATCAGGTGTATAAGGCTATCTAGGGATACTTTGGTAGAAATGTGTGCTTTGGAGTAAAATGTGCTGAGCTCATACAACATATGAAGAATTTGAAAGTGGAACATTCAAGGTCACCTGAATATATTCTATTCTCAAACAAACCATTGACCTCTATCCTGCTATTTCTATCCACATTCTAATATCAGAGGGAGTAGACAGGGATGGCCTGTGTAATCAACCTAAGACCTTGTCATTTATTTATTTATTTATTTATTTATTTATTTTTTAAATTATATTTATTTCTAGGAGAGACAGACAGAGTGAGCAGGGGAGGGTCAGAGAGAGAGGGAGTCACAGACTCTGAAACAGGCTCCAGCCCCTGAGCTGGCAGTCAGCACAGAGCCCGACGCGGGGCTCGAACCCACGAACCGGGAGATCATGACCTGAGCGAAAGTCGGACGCTTAACCGACTAAGCCACCCAGGCGTCCCTAAGACCTTGTCATTTAAAAAGTCTTTTCACACATATTATTTTATTTAACTTTTCATCCATCTGTGAAGTGGGCAGAACTTTATTTTAGAGATGCAGTCACGAGGCTCAAAAGGCTGGATACATTTCCAAAGTCCCCAGAAGGGTTGGGGGAGAACCCGGGCTTCTGTTCTTTCCTTTAGATCTCACTCACTCTTTATTCTCTTTACTCTCTGTAAGGTAGGTCTTGACCTTTCAATTTCAGGGAGATTGGGGAGGCTTTAAAGTAATTCCTTTTGGGAATACTTTACAAAATGTATAGCATGTGGACACTAAATGTCTAGAGATTGTGTTTCATTACCAGGAATACTAATGACCCAAATAGCTGCATATGAAAGATGTTAACCAGACCGGGGTCCATGCCTTAAGTTCTCACTTCTTTGTGGAGAAAAGATAACATCAACTCTGGTCTCTCCAAACACATTTAACATGTTTGATTTATTTTTCCCCCTTAGGATTAAAGTAACAAAACTATTGGAGGGGAAGCTTATTATTCATAGTTATGTAGCATTTGTTGTCTCCAATGTGCTGATGAATTAATTATCTATTGTTTCTTAACATTTTACCCCAAAACTTGGTGGCTTAAAACAACAATTATTATCTCTCAGTTTCTGGAGCTGCTTTGCTGGGTGGTTCTGGATCAGGGTCTCACATGAAGGCCTGATATGAGGTTTCGGTCATCTGGAGGTGTGACTGATGACGCAGGATCCACTTCCAAGTTGGTTCACTCACCTGTCTGGCAAGTTGATGCTAGCTTTTTTTTTTTTTTCCTAAATTTATTTCTAGGAGAGAGAGAGAGAGAGGGAGAGAGATACGGCGTGAGCAGGGGAGGGAGGGTCAGAGAGAGAGGGAGATACAGACTCTGAAATAGGCTCCAGGCTCCGAGCTGGCAGTCAGCACAGAGCCCGACGCGGGGCTCGAAATTTGATGCTAGCTTTTGATTGGAGCTCTCAGTCCCTTTCCGTTTGGGTCACTTCGTAATGTGGTAATCAGCTTGCCTCAGCAGTTGGTGATCCAAGAGAAAGTGAGAAAAAGCAAGTGAGAGCACCCAAGATAAAAGCTGCAGTCTTTTGGGGTGCCTGGGTGGCTCAGTCGGTTAAGTGTCCAACTTCGGCACAGGTCATGATCTCGTGGTTTGTGGGTTCCAGCCCCACGTCGGGTTCTGTGCTGACAACTAGCTTGCAGCCTGGAGCCTGTTTCAGATTCTGTGTTGCCCTCTCTCTCTGAGCTTCCCCTACTCATGTTGTCTCTCTCTCTCAGAAATAAATAAAACATTAAAAAAAATTTTTTTAAAGCTGCAGTCTTTTTATAATCTCATCTTGAAGTGATAGCCCATCACAATCACCAGATTCAATTAATTAGAAGTGGGTCATTAAATGCAGCCCACACACAAGGGGAGGGAAAGTCAGCCCCACTTTTTGGAGGGCAAAGTATCAAAGAATCCATGGACACATCTTCAAAAATTACTGCAATGCCTCACCCCAATTCTTCGCTTTGGCAGAAGAAAGCATATAAAATAGATTTATTTTGTTCAGCTGGTTCACAATGCTGGTGAAACTGATAAAAACTCACTTGCTATTTCTGATCCTTCAATGATGGTTTCTTCTATTTTCTTTGCTGCCCCTTGTCCCCTGCCTGAAAATGTTGGGGAGTCCCAGGTATTCACATCTTCTTCATGTTCATGCTCACCTGCTAACATCCTCTGGTGCTGTGCTTTATACACCACCTCTATTCTCACAATTCTTACATCTGTCTGCAGCCTTGACCTCTCCTGGCAAGTCCAGGTTTATGTTTGCAGCTGCTCCTTGAAATCTCCACATGGTTCACAGGCATTCAAATGTACCGTGGCTATGAGAACTTTGATCACCTGCTTTTACTCCTGGGCTTCTCTTTCATAGTAAGTCCACCCTGTTGTTCAAGCTCATGGTAGCACTTTGAAAATGAAACCAATCCCTGTCACTCCTCTGTTTAAAATTCTTTGTGGCTCTCGGGGCACCTGGGTGGGTCAGTCAGTTAAGTGTCTGACTTCAGTTCAGGTCATGATCTTACGGTTCACGGGTTTGAGCCCCAAGTTGGGCTCTGTGCTGACAGCTCAGAGCCTGGAGCCTGCTTCAGAATCTGTGTCTCCCCCTCTTTCTCCCCCTCTCCCACTTGTGCTCTGCCTCTCTCTGTTCTCTCAAAAATAAATGTAAAAAAATAAAAAAAAACCCTCTTTGTGGCTTTTTATTTCACTTAGAATAATAAGCCCAAACTCTTGGCTCTTACTTAGAATTTTTTTACAGATTTCTGCCCCTGCCCACTTGCTAGCCACATTGTTCACACACACACACACACACACACACACACACATAATATACAATTTGGTTATAAAAAAACATGTAACTGGAAATTATACTTTATTTCAATTGTAAGCACAAAGTTAGAACACATGGTTTGAGTAGTAATTATGGGAAACAATTGAACAAAATAACCCAAAGTCAGGAGTATCACTATAAAAGTGAAATAGATTTTATATTTGTGCATGTTATATCAAAAACCCAAAAACCAAACACAAACAAAAGAAAATCCCCCCAAAAACCATGATGAGGAGGATTGGGATCAGTAAGCTGGGCACACCAATAAGAAGCTCTAATTTAGTGAATGATAAGCTAATAAAGATGGTAATATAAGGGCTATTAATAAACGTCTATTCCATGTAAAAACATACACAGGACTTAGGTATATTAACACACATTGTATACACACGTGTATTTGCATTTTGAGTGTGTATGTGCATGAGTATAACATACATGTGTCTCAATGTGTTGGTGTTTTGACTATATGCACATGTGTTGAAACGCCCAGAGTTCGAGAGACCCCCAAAAACAGACCACCAGAGACCAGAGTCAAAGCCAATCGGCAAGGGTTGTTTATTTGCAGGTTCGAAACCGGACCTCTGCGCACTCGTTGCCGGTGACGCTGAGAGGCCCTGAACAAAGCCTTTGCAGCCTTTTTATAAACAGGAGTAAACAAGTCGTGGGGAGGGACAGGAGATCTCTATGGTTACAGGTTTGTCATTGGTTAATATTTAAATGTGAACATATACTAGATTTGACTGGTTCCCGCTATCAGGTTTTTGGTGGGATCCAATTATAACATTTAGGATACCTTTGAATTTAGCCAATCATAGAGCGAGTCTAGAGTCTTGTTCGGCGACTAACAGGTTAACTTCTCTCTCCCTAGGCCCTTCCTTCAGTAAGGCGGAGGGTGGCTGCTGGCCTTTCCTGATTAGGTGTTGCCAAGGTAGTGTGGTGGAGTGATGTGGTGGGCAGTTTCTCCGGCCTTGGGCAGTATGCTGCTGCCTGATAGCTCCGGGGAAGCTGAA